>NC_088229.1:10526020-10566030 GCF_036934945.1 Oncorhynchus masou masou | reverse complement strand
ATGCAAAGTCTTCCGTCAAGTTTTTCGGAAGATGGCGCGGTAGAACGGATGTGCCTGGGGGGTGTGCCCGTCTCTTTTGTATTTGGCGTACATCTACCCATTGCCGGCTTGTCTGAGGAGGCCTCTAGTGAGGCTTGTGTTTCAGTTCATGTGGAGTGGCAGGTGCGAGTGGGTCACCAGGGCACACATGATCTGTCCCATCGGGGAGGGAGGTAGGGGGGTGAGGAAATTACTTTTAAAGAATGACCAGGCATCCTCGACTGACGGTATGAGGTCAATATCCTTCCAGGATACCTGGGCCAGGTCGATTAGAAAGTCCTGCTCGCAGAAGTGTTTTAGGGAGCGTTTGACAGTGATGAGGGGTGGTCTTTTGACCGCGGACCCATAGCGGATGCAGACAATGAGGCATGATCGCTGAGATCCTGATTGAAAACAGCAGAGGTGTATTTGGAGGGCAAGTTGGTCAGGATAATATCTATGAGGGTGCCCATGATTACGGATTTAGGTTTGTACCTGGTGGCTTCCTTGATAATTTGTGTGAGATTGAGGGCATCTAGCTTAGATTGTAGGACTGCCGGGGTGTTAAGCATATCCCAGTTTAGGTCACCTAACAGTACGAGCTCTGAAGATAGATGAGGGGCAATCAATTCACATATGGTGTCCAGGGTGGGGGGGGGGGTCTATAACAGGCAGCAACAGTGAGAGACTTATCTCTGGAGAGATTCATTTTTAGATAGCTCTGTCAGATTGACCATTGAGTGACCATTGGATTCTTGGTCACCTCCCTGACCAAGGCCCTTCTCCCCTGATTGCACTGTTTGGCTGGGTGGCCAGCTATTGGAAGAGTCTTGGTGGTTTCAAACTTCTTCTATTTAAAAATGATGGAGTCCACTATGTTCTTGTGGACCTTCAATGCTACAGAAATGTGTTGGTACCGTTCCCCAGATCTGTGCCTCGACACAATCCTGTCTCGGAGCTCTACAGACAATTGCTTTGACCTCATGGCTTGGTTTTTGCTCTGATATACACTGTCAACTGTGTGACCTTATAAAAAGAGAGGTGTGTGCCTTTCCAAATCATGTCCTATCAATTGAATTTACCACAGGTGGACTCCAAGTTGTAGAAACATCTCAAGGATGATCATTGGAAACAGGATCCACCTGAGCTCAATTTCGAGTCTCATAGTAAAGGGTCTGAATACTTATGTAAATAAGGTATTTAAGTTTTGCAAAAAAATCTTTGTCATTATGGGTTATTGTGTAGATTGATTCAATTATTATTTCTCTCTTCAATTTAGAATAAGGCTATAACATTACAAAATGTGGAAAAAGTCAAGGGAATACTTTCCAAATGCACTGTGGTGTGTGTGTGTATGTATGTATGTATGTATGTATGTTTTTTCTCTTGATTTTCTTACACACGCAACGCATTCAAAACCTATTTGGGTCGCGACCCACCAGTTGAGAATCACTGCACTATGCCAATTAAAGGTTTAGTCCAGGGCTGCCCAACCTTCTTCCTGGAGATCTACTGTCCTATATGTTTTCAGACCAACCCTGATTTAGCATATCTGATTCAGCTAGTGAAGGTTTTGTTGAGCAGCTAATTAGTAGAATCAGGTGTGTTAAATTAGGGTTGGACTGATAACCCACAGGACCATAGTACAATCACTAATCATGCCTTTATTATGACATTCAAATTATTTCAGTCATTCATTATTCAGTATGGTTACTGCAATGTGCATCATATGGAAAACTACTAAAGTACTACTACAATTAAATGATATTCCATCTAAGAAACCTACATTTGCTACAATGCTGTACGTGGTTCAAATGCTGTACATAAGTCAAATCTTAGATAAAGAATAGCCTACATTTGAAAGGAACTCAAAAATATAGAAATGTACCTTAGATGTTCCTTGATTTTCTGAAAACATAGCAAAATGAATTGGGTTAACAAAGTGATGCAAAGTTAATAGCCTAGATCTATAAGTAATACATTGTTAGAAAAGTGTGAGAGGGCCAGTAATGTACAGTATGTGGGGAGAAGGGTAGAACATGTTAAACTAACCTTTAGTTTCTTTACCTGAAAACAAATCAAAAGTTATCCGATTGTTAGGAGCGAAGCAAAACCCACTCATTAACTTAATTATGTAGAACACAGACATGCAGAAGGAACCGAACAATAAAGAACGAAAAAGACTAACCTTTAGTTACAAACAAGACAAAAATAAAGACTACAAAAAGGAAAACTGAAGATGGAACTAAGACAATGACTCTATTCCTTAGTAATTCCGCAGATTTTTCACAAACAACATCTCTTGTTTGACTTCCATCTTCAATCTTGTATTGTCCAATGGCTTTACAACTAAAAGGTGAACAAATAAAAGTTGTTCAAGGCAGTTGAACCATTATTGAACCATTATCATATTAGCGATTATCAAACATTGTTTCAAATGTATATACATATATAGATTTTTTTTTTACAGATAAATCTATGAAGGCCAAACGATAATATCGGTGAGTGTAAAGGCTAGAGGCATTTCATTTCAATATATTACAAATGTTTCTCAAATAAAAATGTTGTCACTATTCCTTAATTTGGGCATTTAAAACTCTGATTTAAATGATTAGGTAACAATGATATTATTGATCATCCTCATAATAATGGAATGCATTATTTTCCCCATATACAGTACATTTATGTCATTATACAGACACTCTTATCCAGAGCGACTTATTAGTGAGTGCATACATTTTCATTATTTTTCCCCCCATACTGGTCCCCCTTCAGAATCGAACCCACAACTTTACCAATTGAGCCACATGAACCAGTATTGACAAGTCAATCTAATGTATTCTTGAAGTAAATCAATTATTGTTATTGATCATAAAGCCTTGTTCACATTGGCAGTTTGAAGTGACTCAAATCAAAAAACATTGCATATCCGAATCCGTTTTTTTTTTTTGCAGTCTGAACAACCAAAAAAAGCACATGAAATTGGATATTTTAAGCCACAATTGGCTTGATTGTAGGTGGTTTGGAGTCAGATTCAAATCTGATTCCCAGGCCATGCGACATGTCTGAATAGTCATATCTGAGTTATAATGCCCTCAAGTGGTTTTTAGACTTATTTGGCATATTTTGTTGCTCAGCTACTCTGTTGACAGTTTGACATGAATGTGGTAGCTAAATAGTTTGTTAATTGTTTACAACCAAATGTGTTAGGAGGTTAATCAGCTACCTAACTAGCTCGTTGACTGCCTTGGTTAACCAAAAAGGATTTGTTTTGAAAGTTGGACCATCTTGACCTTTGAGGCTTTAAAAGTGTTTTTACACTATGATTTTGAACATTCAAAGCAACTGTGAAACTTCCATGGAGACACATGGTTGTCATCACCTTAGGTTGTTACATAACTTCTGAGTGATGGGAAGCAGGAGCACCACCACCAATCAGACGACACCACTGCGCAGTGTGCACACACCCGTCATTACGATGGCGACTAGCTAGCCATGTCAGCAAATGACTGCTGTCTGAACACACACACACACATCCGATTTGGTCACTTGTAACTTACAGTTTGGACAGTCAGTATTCCAAAATGGTTTTGAAAAACAAAACTGATTTAAGCATTAAGGCCTGCAGTGTGAACAAGGCTTAAAATCCCATATTTTTGCGTAGTCATCCAGATGAAACCAGCCATTGTTAATGTTTCTAACACATAGGAATGAAACCAGTAAAACATACTCAGTCCAAGCAGTGCAGTTCACACCATGTTGTGAGTAAGAGCCATGCTGACACTCCTCACACACGGTATCTGTTGTCTTTGTTCCTGCACAGGAATAACATGTAATATGCTGTGAGTAATTTCTATTGACAATAACAGTTATGAAAATGAAAAAGAATGGTAATTTTATCAACTTTACTTCATACTATATGTACACATACCCGGTGCTTTAACTCTCTGTCCAGGTGAGCAAAGTGTATGTCTTAGTGCAAAGGTGCACTCGTTGCCAGCTGAGGAGCTGGTACAATAATATCCATTTAGAACATGACAAATAGAGTTACTTGTAGTAGTACACGTCATCAAAATGTACAGACCTTGTCCTGAAAAACATAAAAGTAAGGAAGATTGCAAGGGGACTCTTTATATCGCAAGGATTTGCCTTATGTGGTACATGAACTGAAAGGAGTCTTGGGAAATTAGCCTGAAGAAGATCCTAATGAATAAACAAAGAAAACATGCAGATATTGTGTACAAGCCTCATTAGCTAGGTTTCCATTGAATTGGAGACAGATTTTCATGTGGAGCAGCAGGGTAGCCTAGTGGTTAGCGCATTGGGCTAGTAACAGGAAGGTTGCAAGTTCAAATCCCTGAGCTGACAAGGTACAAAAATGCTAATATCCCCCCCAGGGGTGTTCCCACCAAAAACGGACTTGTTGCAGATAAATCAGTGCTTGATGACGTAGTGCACACAAAATGTTTATTTTGTTTTTATGTACTGAATAAAAATATACAGTTGAATGGGTTTCCATCGCATTTTCAACTCTACCAATAGTTTAGTCACACAAACTGTTGCTTTAAATAGCAAATGTGCCTTCTCTGGTCTTCACACTTGCTCTCTTGCTACAGCTCGCAGATACAGAGCAGGAAGGCCGTGCGGGTAGGCTAGTCTACATAATGAGATTATTATGGATAAGAGCGAGAATATTTTTATTTGCCAAACAGCAGTCAAGCGTTGATCATCATGCCACCAGAATCAGACCCTCGATATTTATTGGAAAGGAGCATCAAGATCACCATCAACTTTCACCACCCTGTGAGGTTCATCATACATTTTTTAATCTGTATAAACTGCATGCTTTCCCAAGTTGGAGTGGGAGGACCACACACCATGTCATCATGTGACTTCAAGTTTACTTCAATATGATGGTTTTTATAATTAATTTTACAGACAAAAAGATCCCATGTCGAACAAACAAATGATCTGTCAGTATTTTCAACCTCAGGAGGCTGAAGAAATTCGGCTTGTCACCAAAAACACTCACAAACTTCTACAGATGCACAATCGAGAGCATCCTGGCGGGCTGTATCACCGCCTGGTACGGCAACTGCTCCGCCCACAACCGTAAGGCTCTCCAGAGGGTAGTGAGGTCTGCACAACGTATCACCGGGGGCAAACTACCTGCCCTCCAGGATACCTACACCACCCAATGTTACAGGAAGGCCATAAAGATCATCAAGGACGACACCCACCCGAGCCACTGCCTGTTCACCCCGCTATCATCCAGAAGGCGAGGTCAGTACAGGTGCATCAAAGCTGGGACCGAGAGACTGAAAAACAGCTTCTATCTCAAGGCCATCAGACTTAAACAGCAACCACTAACATTGAGTGGCTGCTGCCAACACACTGACTCAACTCCAGCCACTTCAATAATGAGAATTGATGGGAAAGGATGTAAAATATATCACTAGCCACTTTAAACAATGCTACCTGATATAATGTTTACATACCCTACATTATTCATCTCATATGTATACGTATATACTGTACTCTATCATCTACTGCATCCTTATGTAATACATGTATCACTAGCCACTTTAACTATGCCACTTTGTTTACATACTCATCTCATATGTATATACTGTACTCAATACCATCTACTGTATCTTGCCTATGCTGCTCTGTACCATCACTCATTCATATCTTTATGTACATATTCTTTATCCCCTTACACTGTGTATAAGATATTAGTTTTGGAATTGTCAGTTAGATTACTTGTTGGTTATTACTGCATTGTCGGAACTGGAAGCACAAGCATTTCGCTACACTCGCATTAACATCTGCTAACCATGTGTGTGTGACAAATAACATTTGATTTGATTTATTACCGCCACATCGGCAGTCATGAGTCATGACTGCAGTCAAATTCCACATGATCATTGAGTCACGGTAATCTCCTGTTATGCACTCTGGACATGCTTTGTTAGTATCCAATTTGTTAACAACCATCAGGTCCTAATGACCCTGGTTCGATCCTGGGCTGTATCACAACCGGCGGTGATTGGGAGTCCCATAGGGTGGTGCATAATTGGCCCAGCTTGGGTTAGGGGAGGGTTTGGTCTGGGTAGGCCGTCATTGTAAAATAAGAATTTGTTCTTAACTGACATGCCTAGTTAAATAAAGGTTTAAAAATATATATATATTGTCCCCCTATAATCATTTAAATTGTTACAGGTTGCATTGTATATTTTTGTTCAGTATAATTAATAGACACATTAGCTTTAGCTCCTGAATATCTTGAGCGTTTCCATCTCCTATCCTTCATTTGTTTTCTCCAGCGTGAAGAGGGGCTGTCAACAGTTTTAGTGAAATGTGTTTTGTTGCAAAAACATGTTACTATCGATGTTCCTGAAAAGATGTCACTTGGGTTCCCAAATTAAACACTGGGTAGCAGCAGGAACAGGGTTGGAGTGCCCCTGGAATACAGAGTTTGGGCGGAATATCACCTGTTGCACAGCGAGAGGCTGCATGCTCCTCACACAGTGGTTGATGTGTGGAGTGAAGTAAGTGTTCTTATATGTATTTCTCAGCTGCTCATATTAAACACAGCTCTGCTATAAAACCAAAGTCAACCTACCAGGCATCATTGAAAACCAGACCAGCGGGAAAGCGCACGGCCTCCATTCACTATTGGCGTGCAGAGATTTTTTTCTACTGCCCCTGTTCCTTCCCATTTGATAATGGGCCATTACACATCACAACTAATCGGTTTCAAATGATCACTTTTACGCTCAACACAGCCACTTCATCTCTCCGGAATGGGAAAATGATTCATTCCATTTTATTCAGCTAAGTTCAATTATATTCTTCTTCGTATAAAATAATCGAATCTAAAACAATGGCACGGGACGTATAAGCATATCTTGTCAGCTAAATGAACAAGCCTAAAGCCTATGGTAGGGAGCATAGCCAGCCAGATAACATCCAGTGCGTTCGGAAAGTATTCAGACCCCTTCCCCTTTTCCACATTGTTACATTACAGCCTTATTCTAAAATGGATTAAATAAATACAAATCCTTATCAATCTACACGCAATAGCCCATGATAACAAAGCAATAACAGGTTTTTAGACACCCTTGAGATGTTTCTACAACTTGATTGGAGTCCACCTGTGGTAAATTCAATTGATTGTACAGGATTAGGAAAGGCACACACCTGTCTATATCTATATATGGTCCCACAGTTGGCAGTGCATGTCAGAGAAAAAAAACAAGCCGTGAGGTCAAAGGAATTGTCCTTAAAGCTCCGAGACCGGATTGTGTCGAGGCACAGATCTGGGGAAGGGTACCCAAACATTTCTGCACCATTGAAGGTCCCAAGAACAGAGTGGCCTCCATCAGTCTTAATGGAAGAACTTTGGAACCACCAAGACTCTTCCTCGAGCTGGCTGCCCTGCCAAACTGAGCAATCAGGGGAGAAGGGCCTTGGTCAGAGAGGTGACCAAGAATCCAATGGTCACTGACAGAGATCCAGAGTTCCTCTGTGGAGATGGGAGAACCATCCAGAAGGACAACCATCTCTACTGCACTCCACCAATCAGGACTTTATGGTAGAGTGGCCAGACGGAAGCCATTCCTCAGTAAACGGTACATGACAGCCTGCTTGACAGGCTCCTCCTAAAGGACTCTCAGACCATGAGAAACAAAATTCTCTGGTCTGATGAAACCAAGATTGCACTATTTGGTCTGAATGCCAAGCATCACGTCTGGAGGAAACCTGGCACAATCCCTATGGTGAAGCATGGTAGTGGCAGCATCATACTGTGGGGATGTTTTTCAGCGGCAGTGACTGGGAGACTAGTCAGGATCGAGGGAAAGATGAACGGAGCAAAGTACAGAGAGTTCCTTGATGAAAACCTGCTCCAGTGTTCTCATGACCACAGACTGGGGCGAAGGTTCACCTTCCATTAGGACAACGACCCTAAGCACACAGCCAGAACAACACAGGAATGCCTGAAAATAGCTGTGCAGCAACGCTCCCCATCCAACCTGACAGAGCTTGAGGGGATCTACAAAGAAGAATGGGAGGAACTCCCCAAATACAGGTGTGCTAAGCTTGTAGCGTCATACCCAAGAAGACTCAAGGCTGTAATTCTAAAAACCTGTTTTTGCTTTGTCATAATGGGGTATTGTGTGTAGATTGATGGGGGGGAACGATTGAATCCATTTTATAATAAGGCTGTAACGTAACAAAATGTGGAAAAAGTCAAGGGGTCTGAATACTTTCCGATTGCACTGTACAATAGGCCAACTAATATTCTGTTCTTCCAAAATACATTTTCTTCATATCATAATGATGTGACACAGGCCATGGCATAATGTGGCAAAATGTGTAGAATTGAAGCCAATTTTTGTCCCATGGCAAAATGAATAGAATTTCATGGCAACCAAATGTCACATAGGGCCCCCAAAATACCTGAAATATTATGGCTCCCCAAAATATTAGGGTCCCTCATAATACCTGGATCACAAGGACTGCAGGGAAAGCACTTGTCCAAGCCATTAGCTGAATTCATGTAGGTCTGTCCTGTACAGGGTATGCAGGACGTGCTGGACACTAATGTACAGTCCTTGCGGACAACTAAACCTAAAAAAATAAAACAAAACATGCCATTACATTGTACATGCATTTACAATGTAGTGTATTGTAAATAGTTTGATATCAAACTATGTTTAATTCCTTAACAATGTAATATAATTGTGTGAAGTTTAATTTTGCATTACAATAGAACTAAAACAAATGTATATTATGTACAGTAGTGTAAACAAGTCCTTGATGCCCTTACCTTTTCCACACATTGGACAGCACTGACCAGTGTTAGATTTGTACTCTGCAGGGCCACACTTGTTTCCAGATGCAGGTATGATCATGTCTGGGTTAGAAAATAGAGAAATGAAAGAAAAGCAATTATCTACCATTACTACCATATAATTAGTTTTTTTTTGTTTTTGAATAGGGGAGGGTCATGTAATTTGTAAATCGATGAAATGTCATATTGCTCAGGGTTTGAGAATTAGTTGATTATTATAGTCTCATGTGTGCCTCATGATGCCCCTCATCCCTGATTCTCTGCTGGGCAATATCAAGTGTGCCTAGTGTGGTCTCAATCACATGTTCCATAGCCTATAGTATAGGCTATATACCTAGGCTATAGAAAGAGCTTGCACGGTGAAGCACAGGGCAGTGATATTTAGAAGAAAATGTACTTTCTTCCCGAGTTATTGCTCTGCTGGGATGGTGTATATAAAACTAGGCTACACTGCATTACACATTGCAATGGATAGGAGTTCCCAATCATGAGCCCTGGCCTGCCCTACTCATGTAAACCTTTTTGTGCTGCCTAACCAATGACTGTGGAAGCGAGTCAACATCTGTGCGCAGACTAGGACGACAGATGTCCTGCTCAGTTTGAGACAGAGCATGAAGATGACAAGGAGGATTTGAGTTTATTTGTACAGGGACAGTGCACATTAATCAACGTTTCAGTAAAAGTGCCGTTTTTAGCCAGCCGGCTAATTTTCAGCAGCAGTCCCTGGGCAGGTTATTAAAAACAATTACAATACAGACAATCATTGAGCAGTGAGCACACACAGAGCAACATAGGACAAGCAAGACTTAGCATGCAGACAGAGCAACATAGCACAAAAAGCAACAAGACAAAATCCATAAAAGCAACAGTGTTTGCAGCTATACACAGCTAGGGATTATGTTCACAAATCTGATTAACCTTTAGCCATATCTTCGTGTTTTTGTGGAAGTGTGATAGGTGGTGCAGTTACAGTTGAAGTCGGAGGTTTACAAACACCTTAGCCAAATACATTTAAACTCAGTTTTCAAAATTCCTGACATTTAATCTTAGTACAAATTAGGTCAGTTAGGATCACCACTTTATTTTAAGAATGCGAAATGTCAGACTAACAGGAGAGAGAATTATTTATTTCAGCTTTTATTTCTTTCATCACATTCCCAGTGGGTCCGAAGTTTACATACACTCAATTAGTATTTGGTAGAATTGCCTTTAAATTGTTTAACTTGGGTCAAACATTTCAGGTAGCCTTCCACAAGCTTCCCACAATAAGTTGGGTGAATTTTGGCCCATTCCTCCTGACAGAGCTGGTGCAACTGAGTCAGGTTTGTAGGCCTCCTTGCTCGCACACACTTTTTCAGTTCGGCACACACATTTTCCATGGGATTGAGGTCAGGGCTTTGTGATGGCCACTCCAATACCTTGACTTTGTCCTTAAGCCATTTTGTCACAACTTTGGAAGTATGCTTGGGATTATTGTCCATTTGGAAGACCCCATTTGCAACCAAGCTTTAACTTCCTGACTGAGGTCTTGAGATGTTGCTTTCCTCATGATGCCATCTATTTTGTGAAGTGCACCAGTCCCTCCTGCAGCAAAGCACCCCCACAACATGATGCTGCCACCCCCGTGCTTCACGGTTGGGATGTTGTTCTTTGGCTTGCAAGCCTCCCCCTTTTCCTCCAAACATAACAATGGTCATTATGGCCAAACAGTTCTATTTTTGTATCAGACCAGACAATATTTCTCCAAAAAGTACAATCTTTGTCCCCATGTGCAGTTGCATAGTCTGCATAGTTGCGTAGTCTGGCTTTTTTTATGGCGGTTTTGAAACAGTGACTTCTTCCTTGCTGAGCGGCCTTTCTGGTTATGTCGATATAGGACTTGTTTTACTGTGGATATAGATACTTTTGTACCCGTTTCCTCCAGCATCTTCACAAGGTCCTTTGCTTTTGTTCTGGGATTGATTTGCACTTTTAGCACCAAAGTACGTTCATCTCTAGGAGACAGAACGTGTCTGCTTCCTGCGTGGTATGATGGCTGGATGATCCCATAATGTTTATACTTGCATAGTATGGTTTGTACAGATGAACGTGGTGCCTTGGAAATTTATCCCAAGGATGAACCAGACTTGTTGAGGTATACATTTTTTTCTGAGGTCTTGGCTGATTTCTTTTGATTTTCCCATGATGTCAAGCAAAGAGGCACTGAGTTTGAAGGTAGGCCTTCTAATACATCCACAGGTACACCTTCAATTGACTCAAATGATGTCAATTAGCCTATCAGAAGCTTCTAAAGCCATAACATCATTTTCTGGAATTTCCCAAGCTGTTTGAAGGCACAGTCAATTTAGTGTATGTAAAACTCTTACCCACTAGAATTGTGATACAGTGAATACGTGAAATAATCTGTAAACAATTGTTGGAAAAATGACTTGTGTCATGCACAAAGTAAATGTCTTAACCGACTTGCCAAAACTATAGTTTAAAATACATTTGTGGATTGGTTGAAAAACTAGCTTTAATGACTCGAAACTAAGTGTATGTAAACTTCCGACTTCAACTGTATGTGTGTCTGATGGCATTGTATTCCAGACATGGGAAGCTCTCACAGAGAAAGCAGATTGACTAAAGGTGCTTTTCCATAAGAGAACTATACAGTCACCTCTCATGGCAGACCTTGTGGATCTGCTGCCATGTTTGGGTTTTCTGTTTAACAAAAGTACTGAGTGGAAGGGAAGCCAGGCCATTTAGGATCTTGAATACAAGACATGCTTTGGTGTATTGCACAAGATTTTTCCAACTCAGGAGCGCATGCTTTCTGAGGATATAACAGTGATGATGGCTATTGGGCTTCCTATCAAGCACTTTGAGAGCCTGTTTGTAGACAGACAATGGGTTTAAATGTTGTTCAGCAAGCTTGGGCCCAACTAGTCAAGCAGTATGTTAAGTGGGGGAGGTGAACGGAAAGGCTCTGGAGCAACGAACCGCCCTTGCTGTCTCTGCCTGGCCGGTTCCCCTCTTTCCACTGGGATTCTCTGCTTCTAACCCTATTACAGGGGCTGAGTCACTGGCTTACTGGGGCTCTCTCATGCCGTCCCCGGAGGGGGTGCGTCACCTGAGTGGGTTGATTCACTGATGTGGTCATCCTGTCTGGGTTGGCGCCCCCCCCTTAGGTTGTGCCATGGCGGAGATCTTTGTGGGCTATACTCAGCCTTGTCTCAGGATGGTAAGTTGGTTGTTGAAGATATCCCTCTAGTGGTGTGGGGGCTGTGCTTTGGAAAGGTGGGTGGGGTTATATCCTTCCTGTTTGGCCCTGTCCGGGGGTGTCCTCGGATGGGGCCACAGTGTCTCCTGACCCCTCCTGTCTCAACCTCCAGTATATATGCTGCAGTAGTTTATGTGTCGGGGGGCTAGGGTCAGTTTGTTATATCTGGAGTACTTCTCCTGTCCTATTCGGTGTCCTGTGTGAATCTAAGTGTGCGTTCTCTAATTCTCTCCTTCTCTCTTTCTTTCTCTCTCTCAGGGGACACCGAAGCATGTCTTGTACTCAAGATCCTAAATGGCCTGTATAGGACCATGCCCCAGGACTACCTGACATGATGACTCCTTGCTGTCCTCAGTCCACCTGACCGTGCTGCTGCTCCAGTTTCAACTGTTCTGCCTTATTATTATTTGACCATGCTGGTCATTTATGAACATTTGAAAATCTTGGCCATGTTCTGTTATAATCTCCACACCGGCACAGCCAGAAGAGGACTGACCACCCCACAGCCTGGTTCCTCTCTAGGTTTCTTCCTAGGTTTTGGCCTTTCTCAGGAGTTTTTCCTAGCCACTGTGCTTCTACACCTGCATTGCTTGCTGTTTAGGTTTTAGGCTGGGTTTCTGTAGGGCTATATAAATAAATTTGATTTGATTTGGAGTATCATAGATTTGAAGTACAGCTTTGTTACCTCTGTAGTCAAACAATTTCGTATAAATCGGAAATGAGCTAGGCTGAATTTGGTTATTTGAATGACCTTTTTCACTTGCATTTTAACAGAGAGGTTGGAATCAAGTATGATGCCAAGGTACTTAAAATCAGATACCACCTGGAGCTTCTCCCCTGACATATCGACATCTGGCTCAGTAGCATCTGTTGCCCTCTTTGTGAAGAACATGCAGATAGTTTTTTTCACATTGAGATGCAAACATGAGTCACTGAGCCACTTTGTAACCAGGGCCATTAGAGTAGTGAGTTCTTGTGCAGCTTGTTGTTTGCTCTTTGCATGCACATATATCACTGTATCATCTGCATACATTTGAACTTCAGACAAAAGGCAGATCATTAATGTACAGGCTGAACAGGAGGGGCCCCAGTATTGATCCTTGGGGCACTCTCACATCATAGATACGAGTGGGGGACAACTCATTGCTCACTCTGACACACTGAGTTCTGACTTCAAGATATGATTTCATCCATCTCAAGGCATCGGGGAAAAGTTGAACTTGGACAATTTTGTGATGAGAATCTCATGGTTAACAGTATCAAAAGCCTTCCTTAGGTCCAGAAACACAGCCAACAATGCCCCCTGTGTCCATCTTGGACTTCACATTTTCCAGAAGAAAGCAGTTGGCCGTTTCTGTGGAGTGTTTTGCATTGAAGCCAAACTGCATGGAGTGTAATGTGAAGAGGCTGTTGTTGAGGTGGGCAATCAGTTGCTCTGCTACAAACTTTTCAACAACCTTCGACACCACAAGATCGGAGGTAGCTTTTAAAAATGTTATTCCCAATCCCAATCCCAAAGGGGGCGTTGTTGGGGCTGTGTTTCTGAACCTAAGGAAGGCTTTTGATACTGTTAACCATGAGGTTCTCATCACAAAATTGTCCAAGTTCAACTTTTCCCCCGATGCCTTGAGATGGATGAGGCACAGTCAACTTAGTGTAAGTAAAACTTCTGACGCGAATGCTGCCATCTATCTACGGTTTCTGGTTAGGGTAGGTTTTAATATAGTGAGTACAACATCTGCTATACACTTCCTGATAAGCTCAGTCACCGTATCAGTGTATTCGTCGCTATTATTCTTGGAAGCTACCTGGAACATATCCCAGTGTTTGTGATCAAAACAGTCTTGAAGGGTGGATTCAGATGTCAGACCAGCATTGAATAGTCCTTAGCACGGGTACTTCCTGTTTGAGTTTCTGCCTATAGGAAGGGAGGAGCAAAATTGAGTCATGATCAGATTTTCCGAACAGAGGGCGGGGGAGGGCCTTGTAGGCATCACGGAACAACCTCTCCCTCAATGTGAGCAAGACAAAGGAGCTGATCGTGGACTACAGGAAAAGGCAGGACGAACAGGTGCCAATTAACATTGACGGGGCTGTAGTGGAGCGCATAGAGTTTCAAGTTCCTTGGTGTCCACATCACCAACGAAATATCATGGTCCAAACACACCAAGACAGTTGTAAAGAGAGCACAACAAAACCTTTTCCCCCTCAGGAGACAAAATATTTGGCATGGGTCCCCAGATCCTCAAGAAGTTCTACAGCTGCACCATTGAGAGCATCCTGACCGGTTGCATCACCGCCTGGTATGGCAACTGCTCGGCATCCGACCGTAAGGCGCTACAGAGGGTATTGCGTACGGCCCAGCACATCACTGGGGCCAAGCTTCCTGTCATCCAGGACCTATATAATAGGCGGTGTCAGAGGAAAGCCCATAAAATTGTCAGAGACCCCAGTCACCCAAGTCATAGACTGTTTTCTCTGCTACCTCAAGGGAAAGCGGTAATGGAGCGCCAAGTCTAGGACCAAAAGGCTCCTTAACAGCTTCTACCCCTAACCCATAAGACTGCTGAACAATTCATCCAATGGCCACTGGAGTATTCACATTGACACCCCCTCCATTTGTTTTGTACACTGCTGCTACCTACATGTACAAACTAGCTCAACGAATCTGTACCCCAGCACACTGACTCGGTACTGGTACCCTCTGTATATAGCCTTGTTATTGTGCTACTTTTTAACTTTAGTTTATTTGGTAAAACATTTTTTAAACTCTTCTTGAACTGCACTGTTGGTTAAGGGCTTGTGAGTAGGCATTTCACAGTAAGGTCTACACGTGTTGTGTTCAGCGCATGTGACAAATAGTTTGATTTTAATTGTTAGATCGGGTTCAAGTCCAGGCTCTGGCTGGGCCACTCAAGGACATTGAGACTTGTCCCGAAGCCACTCCTGCGCTGTCTTGGCTGTGTGCTTAGGGTTGTTGTCCTATTGGAAAGTGAACCTTCGACCCAGTCTGAGGTCCTGAGCACTCTGGAGCAGGTTTTCATCAATGATCGCTTTGTACTTTGTGCCGTTAATCTTTGCTTCGATCCTGACAAGTATCCCAGTCCCTGCCGCTGAAAAACATCCCCGCAGCATGTTGCTGCTACCACCATGCTTTACCATAGAAATTGTGCCAGGTTTCCTCCAGATGTAACGCTTGGCATTCAGGCCAAAGAGTTCAATCTTGGTTTCATCAGACCAGAGAATCTTGTTTCTCAAGGTCTGAGAGTTTTTAGGTGCCTTATGGCAAGCTCCAAGCAGGATGTCATGTGCCTTTTACTGAGGAGTGGCTTCTGTCTACAATAAAAGCCTGATTGGTAGAGTGCTGCAGAGATGTTTCTCCTTCTGAAAGGTTCTCCCATCTCCACAGAGGAACTCTAGAGCTCTTTCAGAGTGACCATCAGGTTCTTGGTCACCTCCCTGACCAAGGCCCTTCTCCCCGATTGCTCAGTTTGGCCGGGCGGCCAGCTCTAGGAAGAGTTTTGGTGGTTCCAAACTGCTTCCATTTAAGAATGGAGGACACTGTCTTCTTAGGGAACTTCAATGTTGCACAAATGTTTTGGTACACTGGCTTCCTGTCAAAGCAAGGGCTGATTTCAAGGTTTTACTGCTAACCTACAAAGCATTACATGGGCTTGCTCCTACCTATCTCTCTGATTTGGTCCTGCCGTACATACCTACACGTACGCTACGGTCACAAGACGCAGGCCTCCTAATTGTCCCTAGAATTTCTAAGCAAACAGCTGGAGGCAGGGTTTTCTCCTATAGAGTTCCATTTTTATGGAACGGTCTGCCTACCCATGTCAGAGACGCAAACTCGGTCTCAACCTTTAAGTCTTTACTGAAGACTCATCTCTTCAGTGGGTCATATGATTGAGTGTAGTCTGGCCCAGGAGTGGGAAGGTGAACGGAAAGGCTCTGGAGCAACGAACCGCCCTTGCTGTCGCTGCCTGGCCGGTTCCCCTCT
Organism: Oncorhynchus masou masou; assembly: GCF_036934945.1. Lineage (NCBI taxonomy): Eukaryota > Metazoa > Chordata > Actinopteri > Salmoniformes > Salmonidae > Oncorhynchus > Oncorhynchus masou. Next base: position 10,549,887 of record NC_088229.1, on the reverse strand, counting down.
TTCCACTGGGATTCTCTGCCTCTGACCCTATTACAGGGGCTGAGTCACTGGCTTACTGGGGCTCTCTCATGCCGTCCCTGGAAGGGGTGTGTCACCTGAGTGGGTTGATTCACTGATGTGGCCATCATGTCTGGGTTGGCGCCCCCCCCCCTTGGGTTGTGCCATGGCGGAGATCTTTGTGGGCTATACTCAGCCTTGTCTCAGGATGGTAAGTTGGTGGTTGAAGACATCCCTCTAGTGGTGTGGTGGCTGTGCTTTGGCAAAGTGGGTGGGGTTATATCCTTCCTGTTTGGCCCTGTCCAGGGGTGTCCTCAGATGGGGCCACAGTGTCTCCTGACCCCTCCTGTCTCAGCCTCCAGTATTTATGCTGCAGTAGTTTGTGTCGGGGGGCTAGGGTCAGTTTGTTATATCTGGAGTACTTCTCCTGTCCTATTCGGTGTCCTGTGTGAATTTAAGTGTGCTTTCTCTAATTCTCTCTTTCTTTCTCTCTCTCGGAGGACCTGAGCCCTAGGACCATGCCCCAGGTCTACCTGACATGATGACTCCTTGCTATCCCCAGTCCACCTGGCCGTGCTGCTGCTCCAGTTTCAACTGTTCTGCCTTATTATTATTCGACCATGCTGGTCATTTATGAACATTTGAACATCTTGGCCATGTTCTGTTATAATCTCCACCTGGCACAGCCAGAAGAGGACTGGCCACCCCACATAGCCTGGTTCCTCTCTAGGTTTCTTCCTAGGTTTTGGCCTTTCTCGGGAGTTTTTCCTAGCCACCGTGCTTCTACACCTGCATTGCTTGCTGTTTGGGGTTTTAGACTGGGTTTCTGTACAGCACTTTGAGATATCAGCTGATGTACGAAGGGCTATATAAATAAATTTGATTTGATTTACCCTTCCTTAGGTCTGTGCATCGACAAAATCCTGTCTCGGAGCTCTACTGACAATTCCTTTGAACTAATGGCTTGGTTTTTCTATGACATGCCCTGTCAACTGTGAAACCTTATATAGACAGGTGTGTGCCTTTCCAAATCATGTCCAATCAATTGAATTTACCACAGGTGGACTCCAATTAAGTTGTCGAAACATCTCAAGGATCATCAATAGAAACAGGATGCACCGGAGCTCAATTTCAAGTCTCATAGCAAAGGGTCTGAATACTTATGTAAATAAGGTATTTATGTTTTTAATACATTTGCAAAAATGCCTAAAAACCTGTTTTCATTTTTGTCATGATGGCTATTGTGTGTAGATTGCTGAGGAAATTGTTTTATTTAATCTATTTTAGAATATGGCAGTAATGTAACAAAATGTGGAAAATTTCAAGGGGTCTGAATACTTTGAAGGCACTGTATAGTTCCTTATATCATTTCACGCTGTTCCCAATAATAACATTTAATGGACACAGCAATTTAATATAAAGATAATCTCCGCAATAATTTACCAAATGGCCCTTTTCCTATAATAATATCTCAATCAGGGGACTGGTCATCAGTGCTGAAATAGCAGCTGCATCTGCTGATTACATGGACAAGGGGTACCTGATCAGTAATCCTAAATCCAGCAATGCTACTCTGAGACACTTTGTGAATACAGGCCTACAGTAGATCTTTCCTAATTGTAGGTGTGTAAGTGGTGGCCTGGTCTGTCATTTGGTCTCTGTAGCCTCAGGCCTTTCGCTCTTAATCTAATCTTTCACCCTGCTTTCTCCCTCTTCATTGTCACCCTGTCAAATGATGTCAATCTCTGACCCCTCCATTCTCCTCCTTCCCTGAGCCAATGCCCCCAACAGACAGAATAGCAACAGCAGAATTTGGATAATCAAACATTGTATACAAAATAGCAGGGGAAAACACTTAGAATACATAACACATGGCAAACATATAGTAGAACAAATCAAATAGATTATAGGCTACAGAACATTTATCTTGATGGGAAAACAGCAATGTGTAAAGTGGTTTTAAAAAATATGACTTTGAATACATTTAATATCTACAGCGAGCTCTTTTCAGTGGGTTCACTTTGTAACGGGTGCACTGCGTGGCGTTTGGAGAAACTGTGACATCTTCGGACCTGATTTTTTACGATGCATCATAGGGTGTAGCTCTGCAATGCAGCTAACCTGTAGTAACCTCAACCGGTCATCCGGTTGCTGGACGAGACAAGCCAACTCTAAGGTGCAAATATTGGATACTCGTAGTTGTATAACGAAATCATGTGATGTGACTGGAGTTTTCAGATACAGCCTAGCAAGGCGTATCCAGTCTAGATGCTATTACTTTCACTTACCGAGTTGAACCAGTACAGCGCAGTACAAAAGCCATACACGTGATATTGACATTGTTCGCGTAATCGGACTAGTTGTCGCTCTCTTGCAATAGCGAGCCGTTAGACTTTTGTTAATTAGTTAAAAAGTGTCAAAAACTATCACGTACTGACTAGCTACAAGCTAACATTAGATAGCTACGTGTATTACTTTGTGCCTTTCGTGTGTGCCTAATAGCAAACATTTTTTAATGAACGCATATATTGTTTGCTTATGTTTGAACTTTTTAAAATAAATATACATTTATATAACGACATATTTGCCTGTCACGTTTAGACTTGGATCTTGTCAAATCTATAAAACAAGGTGTTCACTGCTCAGGCAAAACGCATGGCTACTATTTATATCTCCTTCCGCCCACATTCATCAGACCAGTCACACCCAAGAGACAAAACGTTTACGAGGGTGCAATTCAGGGCGTTGTCAGATCACCTCATACCATTGCAATCAGTCGATATAATCGTCAACTATCATCAGAAATCAAGCGATATGAATCAGAGAGTGGAGTGGCGCCTGACCCACTAGTTGGTCAGAAGGTTCAAATCAACGTTTCATATCTTGGTACTTTATTGAGAATGACACAATAACGCGAGATCACATTTCCAGCATGTCTGACAACCAGAACCCCCTTTCCCGCCATAGGAAGAAAAATTGTAATTAATAAATAACAAGTGAGCATTGCATTTGCAGCTTCTAAATTAATAAAAATATTTCAAACGTAGTTTTAAAGGTAACCTCTAAACGAGCTCCGGCAACTTGTGGCTCAGTTTGAGTGACTGGCATGATACACTAGCACAGGATACCGCCACCATCGAAATGAATGGCAAGCGGGGGACCTTTGGGCGGTGCGAAAGTGGCGTGGGAGGCGGTGATAAATATAAACGTTTCCAAACTTTACGCAAATCACCAGCGGCGATCGCTGGGCGATGACCAATCATATCGAGTGGTTCCCATGACGAGTTTGATGCTATGCCACCCAAAGCTGGAGACTTTTTTTTAGCAAAGATGGCTGACAAAAATACTAGGATGGAAGCAAAAGTGATTATAATGTCATAAATAATCATGCAAAAAAAATGTACAGTTGACAGGAATATGTTAGTTTATGTAGAAACATGGGTATGCATTTTTTTATCATAAAGTAAATTTACAAAAATCAGGATTTAGCAAGCTAGCTGGCTGGCTTGATGGGTGTTGTGACATGAGCATTACATTGTAACTCATGTTTAATGTTTTAGGGACTCCTGAAACAACCAGCAAACCAGGCTGTCGTCCTGTGAAACAGTGGATGTAAATAATCTAGCTGGCTAAAGTATTTACTGCAAATTGAATGTGCAATTTTGTAAGCTTGCCCTACTGATATTTGCCATGCAATGCAGATAGATGAAATAACGTATGTTCTTGTTGTGCAGTGGAGGATAACAATACCTGTATGCCTATGGATGTGTAGCAAGCTATCTAACTGGGAATTGAGTAACTGTAGTTGACATAGCTAAGTAAAAGGAATAATACTCTTATTGCAATGTGGATGGCTCTTAAAAGAGCCTTTGTTTGTGCATAGTGTAGTCTATGGTGTTGCCAGGGAACAGCACCCTCCTCGAAGAAGTAGAGAGGTGAAGATCTCCCGCACACGGATTGCCTCTCTTACTGCGTTGTTGGACCCCATCCTTGAAACATCCTACAGAGCAGCATACTCTAGCCAAGTGGTTAGAGCATTGGACTAGTAACCGAAAGGTTGCAAGTTCAAATCCCTGAGCCAAGCTGACAAGGTACAAAATCTGTCGTTCTGCCCTTGAACAGGTAGTTAACCCACTGTTCCTAGGCCGTCATTGAAAATAAGAATTTGTTCTTAACTGATTTGCCTAGTAAAAAAAAAAAAAGTATTCTTTCACCCTCCTCCATGGCTGTTAGCTAGCTAACTACAAATGTATTTGGAGACTGTTTTTTACAGTGATAAATACATCAAGATTTTATTTCACCTTTATTTAACAACGTAGGCCAGTTGAGAACAAGTTCTCATTTACAACTGCAACCTGGCCAAGATAAATCAAAGCAGGGCGACAACAACAAAGTTACACATGGGATAAACAAACGTACAGTCAATAACACAATAAAAAAAGTCTATATACAGTGTGTGCAAATGAGGTAAGATTAGGGAGGTAAGGCAATAACTAGGCCGTAGTGGTGAAATAGTTACAATTTAGCAATTAAACACTGGAGTGATAGATGTGCAGAAGATGAATGTGCAAAGAGAGATACTGGGTGCAAAGGAGCAAAAAAAATAACAATATGGGGATGAGGTAGTTGGATGGGCTATTTACAGATGGGCTGGAGGCAAGTGTTGAACAAATCACCTAGCCACGTACTGGTGGTGTTGCTGCCTGATTACGTTGAAGACGTTGCATTGCAACCAATGGTTGTGCGTCACATTATTGACTGTCGGTTATTACATTCCTATATCATATTAGGTGGTTAGCTGATATGTTTAAACACCTATCCAAGCTTTCAACCTCAGGAGGCTGAAGACATTTGACTTGTCACCAAAAACCCTCAAACTTTTACAGATGCACAATTGAGAGCATCCTGTCGGGCTGTATCCGCCTGGTACGGCAACTGCACCACCCACAACCGCAGGGCTCTCCAGAGGGTTGTGAGGTCTGCACAACGCATCATCGGGGGCAAACTACTTGCCCTCCAGGACACCTACAGCACCCGATGTCACTTGAAGGCCAAAAAGATCACAACCACCCGAGCCACTGCCTATTCACCCTGCTACCATCCAGAAGGGGAGGTCAGTACAAGTGCATCAAAGCTGAGGCCGAGACTGAAAAATAGCTTCTATCTCAAGGCCATCAGACTGTTAAACAGCCATCACTAACACAGAGAGGCTGCTGCCTACATACAGACTTGAAATCATTGCCACTAGGGTTGCAATGGGTCAGAAACTTTCCGGTAAATTTCCAGAATTTTCCATGGGAAGTTAAGCCCTGGAATTTGGGGAATTTTGCTTAAATTCATCAAAAAAGTTAACTTATGACGGTGAACCTTTTTTGTGGGATACTCATAAGGCAATTTGAGGTCATATTTTGGTTAAACTTTCCCCAATTCAATGGAATTGCAACCCTCTGCATGCATAGTGCATTCTTCCATCACATGTGCAGCTGATTCTCAAGATCTTGCACACTAATGAGATACTATTGAGCCCATACTACTACACTGTCTGAGCCAACGACTTCATGCTTTCTGGTAAGTTTTGATTATAATACTGGGTGGGGTGAATGTATTTTAAATGACATACATTATTTTTTCTTAACTAGTAAATAGTAGCCCACAGCAAAGTGTGTTTCAATCATTTGTAACTTGTTAACAATGTCTGCTTGTTAGTTTTTGCTGCCATGTGGGTTTTAGCTTGCTTGAGCCTGCTACCTGAGGAGTGTTAATTCACGTTTCCATTACATGTTTCAATTTGGTCATTGCTCACCCATATATGTATATGTACATATTCTTATTCCTTCCCTTTACTTAGATTTGTGTGTATTAGGTAGTTGTGTAATTGTTAGATATTACTGCCCTAGAAGCAATAACGGAACTAGAAGCAATAACATCTGCTAACCATGTGTATGTGACCAATAACATTTGATTTGAGATCTGGTAGGTGTCTGCAATGGGGTCAGGCAGGAATGCCACCCACATGATATAGCGGAGCAGTATAGAAATCTAATGCCCGGACTGCGCAGTCGATGACCTGGCATTCTAATTACGTGCTATGCAACTATTGGTTGATGCAATGCATTATCTGCAATTTGGTCAGGGCCTGGAACATGAATCTCAACTAGCTTATTGTAGTACAGTATCACGTGTGTGTGTATGTGTATCTCTCTGTGTGTCATCTCCCCTCATCCATTCCTCACCTGTTTCTGGGTCCATTGTCATTGCTGAGGCTGCTTCCTAGTTCTACCAGTGTCTCTAGGGAGGGCAGAACAGAACGGCTCAGCTGCCATCTACTCGGCCCTCTCCGGCCCCCCATGCATGGCCTGGCACGGGCACCACCTCAAAACCCACAGCCACTCGTCCACTGCAGGCTCCTCCTGCCTCTGCCTCTCCGCCTAAACCAGCACCCAGAGTCCACCACTACCACCTCACAGCCCGGCCCAACGCAGCCAGGCCACTGGGGGAAATAACAGAAGACTATGTCGTCAATAAAACAATAACATGCCACTACAGAGACGGACAGAGAAGAAGTCAATAAAGGACCGGGTAATGTTCAGAAGGCACAACATGTAAGAAAACACAGTGAAACAGGATTTAGAATACTATCTGAACTTGTGCAATATCAAATGCTTGACTTGGTTGTTTTTTTTCATTGTAAACACATTTTGTTATGGTGTGTGCTCTAATGAACACAATCCATCAATAGATGACAGCATCAACAGGGTTGAGTTCGGGTGGATGACAAAGTAGACGTTGAAGATAGTAGTAAGCCTAATGTAATGAATAGAGATATGATTCATCTGCTTGCGTCAGTTACTTGATGTGGAATATAGTTCCATGTAGTTATGGCTCTATGTAGTACTGTGTTCCTCCCATAGTCTGTTCTGGGCTTGGGGATTGTGAAGAGACCTCTGGTGGCATGTCTTGAGGGGTGTGCATTGAGTGTCTGAGCTGTTTGCTAGTAGTTTAAACAGACAACTCGGTACGTTCAACATGTCAATACTTCTCAAAAATACAAGTAGTGATGAAGTCACTCTCTTCTCTACTTTGTGCCATGAGAGATTGACATGCATATTATTCATGTTAGCTCTACGTGTACATTTAAGGGCCAGCTGTGCTGCCCTGTTCTAGGCCAATTGTAATTTTCCCAAGTCCCTCTTTGTGGCACCTTGACCACACGACTGAACAGTAGTCCAGTTGCGACAAAACTAGGGCCTGTAGGACATGCCTTGTTAATATTGTTAAGGCAGCGCTTTATTATGGACAGGCCTCTCCCCATCTCAGCTACTGTTATGATTCATTTATTTCATTTACTTTTTAAGTGTTGCAGTCATTTCACACACTGTAGTACAGTGAGGCAAAAAAGTATTTAGTCAGCCAACAATTGTGCAAGTTCTCCCACTTAAAAAGATGAGAGAGGCCTGTAATTTTCATCATAGGTACACTTCAACTATGACAGACAAAATTAGAAAAAAAATCCTGAAAATCACATTGTAGGATTTTTAATGAATTTATTTGTAAATTATGGTGGAAAATAAGTATTTGGTCAATAACAAAAGTTTATCTCAATACTTTGTTATACCCTTTGTTGGCAATGACAGAGGTCAAACGTTTTCTGTAAGTCTTCACAAGGTTTTCACACACTGTTGCTGGTATTTTGGCCCATTCCTCCATGCAGATCTCCTCTAGAGCAGTGATGTTTTGGGGCTGTTGCTGGGCAACACGGACTTTCAACTCCCTCCAAAGATTTTCTATGGGGTTGAGATCTGGAGACTGGCTAGGCCACTCCAGGACCTTGAAATGCTTCTTACGAAACCACTCCTTCATTGCCCGGGCGGTGTGTTTGGGATCATTGTCATGCTGAAAGACCCAGCCACGTTTCATCTTCAATGCCCTTGCTGATGGAAGGAGGTTTTCACTCAAAATCTCACGATACATGGCCCCATTCATTCTTTCCTTTACACGGATCAGTCGTCCTGGTCCCTTTGCAGAAAAACAGCCCCAAAGCATGATGTTTCCACCCCCATGCTTCACAGTAGGTATGGTGTTCTTTGGATGCAACTCAGCATTCTTTGTCCTCCAAACATGACGAGTTGAGTTTTTACCAAAAAGTTATATTTTGGTTTCATCTGACCATATGACATTCTCCCAATCTTCTTCTGGATCATCCAAATGCTCTCTAGCAAACTTAAGACGGGCCTGGACATGTACTGGCTTAAGCAGGGGGACATTGTAGCGGCATTGTAAAAGGGGTAAAAATAAAGATTGTTGTGGCAAAAGGCAGGTATTAACCTGCTGAAAGGAAAATAGTAGGATAAAGTACCACTACCAGAAACACACTGACTAGAGCGTAGCCTGTTGGCCAGATAGCCAGTGGAGACTAGAGCGTAGCCTGTTGGCCAGATAGCCAGTGGAGACTAGAGCGTAGCCTGTTGGCCAGATAGCCAGTGGAGACTAGAGCGTAGCCTGTTGGCCAGATAGCCAGTGGAGACTAGAGCGTAGCCTGTTGGCCAGATAGCCAGTTGGCCCAGATAGCCAGTGGAGACTAGAGCGTAGCCTGTTGGCCCGATAGCCAGTGGAGACTAGAGCGTAGCCTGTTGGCCAGATAGCCAGTGGAGACTAGAGCGTAGCCTGTTGGCCAGAGGAGACTAGAGCGTAGCCTGTTGGCCAGATAGCCAGTGGAGACTAGAGAGCTGTTAGCCAGAGGAGTTGGCCAGTTGACCAGAGCCAGTGGAGACTAGAGCGTAGCCTGTTGGCCAGATAGCCAGTGGAGACTAGAGCGTAGCCTGTTGGCCCGATAGCCAGTGGAGACTAGAGCGTAGCCTGTTGGCCAGATAGCCAGTGGAGACTGGAGGGTAGCGTGTTTGCCAGGTATCAAATGGAGACTAAAGCGTAGCCTGTTGGCCAGATAGCCAGTGGAGAGAAAAGACACACAATATCAAACACATGTCACAGCACAGGGGTAACCCAACCAAGCGTTGGACTAGTAACCGGAAGGTTGCAAGTTCAAACCCCCGAGCTGACAAAGTACTAATCTGTCGTTCTGCCCCTGAACAGGCAGTTAACCCACTGTTCCTAGGCCATCATTGAAAATAAGAATTTGTTCTTAACTGACTTGCCTGGTTAAATAAAGGTAAAATAAAAATAAATACAATTATAATGCCAGAGCAATTGAATTTAAACTTCATAGAAACAACTGACAATGATTTTTTTGCAATATTCTATTTTTACCTCCCAGTGGAGGAGTGCAGGGGGTATGAATGGGTGTGGGTGGGTATGTCTGAGTGTGTGTGGGGGGAATTCATAGACAATACAAAGGCCTCAAAATGTCCAAAAATCTTCTCGGCCAAATGTAAATACTCCCACACAAAATCAATAAGTTCAAACAACAATAAATAATAACTCTCACGCAAACTCCCTGTAACTAAAATGTCACACCAAATAGAACTGGCAGGGGACTGATAGTCCAGTGACACTGAACATCAAAAAGAGTCTGCTGCAGTGAAAAGCACTGGAGATAGAGGGAAAATGAGAGCTGTTGACTGCAGGCTTGCAGTCTGATACAGCTGATGGTTTGTTTTTCAAAGCTTCGCAACAATGTTGCTACTACTCCATTCAAACAATGACAGGAGCTAAAAATAAACAAGAGTTGCACACCCTGTCAAACTGCCGCGCCAACAGAGAGCCAGAAGAGCTATCTTCATTTCCTCCTTCCTGACTACTGATATGCCCTTAAAGTGGCAGCGCACGGTGAAGGCTCCATGCAGGATTTAGCCACAATGTATATAATGTTGAGTCATCTGCATACATAGACACACAGGCTTTACTCATGCCCGTGGCAGGTCATTAGTAAAGATTGACCAAAGTAAGGGGCCTTGACAGCTGCCCTGGGGAATGCCTGATTCTACCTGAATTATGTTGGAGATGCTACCATTAAATAACCCCCTCTGTCTTCTGTTAGACAGGTAACTCTCAATCCACAGTATAGCAGGGGGTGTAATGCCATAACATATACAGTACCAGTCAAAAGTTTGGGCACACCTACTCATTCAAGTGCTTTTATTAATTTGTACTATTTTCCACATTGTACAACAATCGTGAACACATCAAAACTATGAAATAACACATATGGAATCATATAGGAACCAAAAAAGTGTTAAACAAATTAAATATATTTTAGATTCTTCAAAGTAGCCACCCTTTGCCTTGATGACTGTCGATCTTGGAAATGAGCGGACCAAGGCGTAGCGTGAATTGAGTTCCACGTCTTTAATTACCAAATTGAAACCAGATACAAAATAACAAAACTTACAAAGACCGTGACGACGTAGTGCCCAAACACACTAACAAACAATATCCCACAAACACAGGTGGGCAAAATAGCTACTTAAATATGATCCCCAATTAGAGACAACGATTACCAGCTGCCTCTAATTGGGAATCATACAAAACACCAACATAGAAATTATAAACTAGAATACCCCTTAGTCACGCCTTGAACGACTACACCATAGAGAAACAAGGGCTCTCTATGGTCAGGACATGACAATGACAGCTTTGCACACTCTTGGCATTCTCTCAACCAGCTTCACTTGGAATGCTTTTCCAACAGTCTTGAAGGAGTTCCCACATGCTGAGTACTTTTTGGCTGCTTTTCCTTCACTCTGCGGTCCAACTCATCCCAAACCATTTCAATTAGGGTGAGGTCAGGTGATCGTGGAGGCCAGGTCGTCTGATGCAGCACTCCATCACTATCCGTCTTGGTCAAATAGCCCTTTCACAGCCTGGAGGTGTGTTTTGGGTCATTGTCCTGTTGAAAAACAAATGATAGTCCCACTAAGCTCAAACCAGATGAAATGGCGTATTTCTGCAGAATACTGTGGGAGCCATGCTGGTAAGTGTGCCTTGAATTGAAAACAACCACTGACAGTGTCAGCAGCAAAGCACCCCCACACCATCACACCTCCTCCTCCATGCTAAATGGTGAGAACCACACATGCAAAGGTCATCCGTTCACCTACTCTGCATCTCACAAAGACACGGCAGTTGGAACCAAAAATCACAAATTTGGACTCATCAGACCAAAGGACAGATTTCCACCAGTCGAATGTCTGTTCCTCGTGTTTTTTGGCCCAAGCAAGTCTCTTCTTATTATCGGTGTCCTTTAGTAGTGGTTTCTTTACAGCAATTCGACCATGCATGTGTGATTCACGCAGTCTCCTCTGAACAGTTGATGTTGAGATGTGTCTGTTACTTGAACTCTGTGAAGCATTTATTTGGGCTGCAATTTCTGAGGCTGGTAACTCAAATGAACTAATACTCTACAGCAGAGGTGGTCCTCATGAGAGCCAGTTTCATCATAGCACTTGATGGTTTTTGCAACTGCACTTGAAGAAACTTTTAAAGAAATTTTCAGATTGAACCTTCATGTCTTCAAGTAATGATGGACTGTCATTTCTCTTGGCTTATTTGAGCTGTTCTTACTATAATATGGACTTGGTCTTTTACTAAATAGGGCTATTTTCTGTATACCACCCCTAGCTTGTCACCACACAACTGATTGGCTTAAACTCATTAAGGAAAGACATTCCACAAATCAACTTTTAACAAGGCACACCTGTTAATTGAAATGCATTCCAGATGACTACCTCATGAGGCTGGTTGAGAGAATGCCAAGAGTGAGGCAAGGCAAAGGTGGCTACTTGAAAATATATTTTGATTTGTTTAACATGTTTTAGGTTACTACATGATTTCATAGTTTTGATGTCTTTACTATTATTCTACAATGTAGAAAATAGTAAAAAATTAAAACCCCTTGAATGATAGGTGTCCAAACTTTTGACTGATACTGTAAGTTTTTCCAACAGTACACTATGATCGATAATGTCAAAAGCCTCACTGAAGTCTAACAAAACATCTTACACAGTCTTTTATCATCAAATCAGTCATTTGTGTAAGGGCCATGCATGTTGAATGCCCTTCTCTATAAGCGTGCTTAAAGTCTTAATTTATTTTCTGTAAAATACCTTTATCTACTCAAACTGTTTTACAAAAGTTTAAGGTTGTTGACAGGCTGATTGATCGGCTAATTGAGCCACTAAAGGGTGCTTTACTATTACTATGTAACTTTTGCTTCCCTCCAGGCCCGATGGCACAACACCTTTTTGTAACCTTAGATTGAAAATATGGAAAATAGGAGTGGCAATATCGTCCACTATTATCCTCAGTAATTTTCCATCCAGATTGTAAGACCCAGGTGGCTTGTCATTGTTCATATACAACAGTTTTTTCACCTCTTCCACACTCACTTTACAGAATTCTAAATTACATTTTTTTAAATTTCACCTTTATTTAAAACCAGGTAGGCAAGTTGAGAACAAGTTCTCATTTACAATTGGGACCTGGCCAAGATAAATGTAACGCTCGTCTGAAGAAGAGGACCAAAGCGCAGCGTGGTACGTGTTCATGATTATTTACTCAACCTGAACACTGAAACAAAATAACAACGTGGAACAAAATGAAGCAGTTCTGTCTGATGCAGACACAAAACAACTACCCACAAAACAACAGGTGGGAAAAAGCTGCCTAAGTATGATTCTCAATCAGAGACAACGATAGACAATGAAACTACTCGTGCCAATGAAAAAATTATTGAATTAGTTGGCAATATCAGTGGGTTTTGAGAATGAGCCATCTGATTTAATGAATGATGGAGCTGAGTTTACCTCAAAGCATTTTACTATCATTCATTATGTAATTTCTATTTGTTTATTAGTATAGTTTCTTCTTTTTGTTCTGTTTCATCAAATGATTTCTCAATATGTAGTAGGTTTGCCAATCGGTTGTGGAGACAGACTTATTTTCCATTCCTTTTGCCTCATCCCTCTCAACCATACATTTTTTTAATTCCTCATCAATCCACTGGGATGTAAACATTTTTACAGTCATTTTCTTAAATGGGTGAGTAAGTGGCGTAAGAGATTTCATAAATGTGTCAAGTGCAGCATCTGGTTGCTCCTCATTACATCAGGCATAAGGGTCAACCTAATTCTCCTAACCTGCTACGTTAATTATCTTAACCTGCTGCATGAATTATTCTAAACTGCTTCTAGTCTCAGCTGTGTCATAGTGGCATGTTTTTAGGGAATCTCAAGCGCATTTGAAATTCACAAACGGTTGTCTACAATCAGCAGAGATAGAAGAGGAAGCGAGACACCCAACTTCCTCATTTTCTCTTTACATTACAGTCAATGTAAAGAGGTGGCAGGGTAGACTAGTGGTTAGAGCATTGGACTAGTAACCGGATGCAAGTTCAAATCCGCAAGCTGACAAGGTACAAATCTGTCGTTCTGCTCCTGAACAGGCAGTTAACCCACTGTTCCTAGGCCGTCATTGAAAATAAGAATTTGTTCTTAACTGACTTGCCTAGTTAAATAAAGATAAAACATATTTTTAAATGATCTAAGCTGCCCAGACCCAGTTGCTATTGCATTGGTGTCTCAGGTAGAACGACCCAATTAAGCAGACCCGAACTAACCATTTTGTTTCAGTGGTAAACAATGTTCATTTTTCCACCATGCCCCTTCGCTGTCAGTGTCAACTGTTGGCCCAGTTGAAATTCTTTCAACGTGCATCCTTCCAGGAAACCCATGTGGAGCCAATTACCTGTCTAATCAGTGAGTTTTCAAGGAAGGATGCACTTTTTAAAGGAATGTCAACATAATCCTTCTCATTTGGAATCTCTAAAGAAATTAAGAATTGTTTTCGGATTTAGTCAATAATACATGTCTGAAATATCACATTTTTTGCTTTCTTCAATTACATTTGCAATGTAATAATGTCATTGGGCCTAATTTTATTAATTGTATTGCAGATCCTCTATTTATTAATCCCAAGAGGGGACATTAGTCACCAGCAATACACTTACAGGAACAATATACATCAGCTAGACTGAGCACTGATGGCTGGTGAAACAAGCATAACCCATGACTTTACAGAGAATCAAATGGATCCAATAGAATAGACTGTAAACCCATGGAATCAAAAACATGAATAGATGATCAATACAATGAATAATGGGATTGAATAATGTGCAACGTATAATACAATACCTACAAAATACACATAAAAAGCAAAGATACAATACAAATAACTCACAATCAAGGTGAAAAATCTGTCTGTATCCTTGAGCAAGGCACTTAACCCTCATTTGCTCGAGGGGCAGAGTACTACTATGGCTGCCCCTGTAAAACAACATATTTCACAGCACGTATCCCAGTGTGACAATAAAATATATATTTTAAGAGGATTGTAAGAACAGAACTGTAAACAAAACATTTGTCCCATTGCTTTGCATCAGGCCTCCCAGTGTTGCAGCAATCTAAGGTAATGCATCTCAGTGCAAGAAGAGTCACTACAGTCCCTGGTTCTAATCCAGGCTGTATCACATCCGGCCGTGTTTGGGAGTCCCATATGGCGGTGCACAATTGGCCCAGTGTCGTCTGGTGTAGGCCGTCATTGTAAATAAGAATTTGTTCTTAACTGACTTGCCTAGTTAAATAAAAGTTTTACAAAATAAATGGGTCACTCTGAACATAGCCTACACTGCACCATTGCCTCTTGATGTTTACTCTGTGGGATTATACAAATCCATGGAAACTCAACAAGTGGAGTCCATTTTTTCCCCCATACCAGTGTCCAGGAAATGTCATCCGTATGTCCTTTACACAGTTTGTGTCAACAGAATCTACAGTACATCACATGTTCCAAAAGGTCCCTGGAGATGTTGTGATCTGTAGACTTCCTCAGTTCAAGGGCATTTGCTCAATGTATCTGGCACCAGCATCCAAAGACCAGGTGGAGTGTCTTACAAAATGGCATTTGTGTTTTATTCCAATTACCGTCAACTGACTTGGACTGACCATTTGAAATCATGGACACACCTGACCTTTCCCAGAACAGACCTGGCTCCAACTAAGGTTTCCTTCTTCCCCAGTATTGGAAGACAGGCTGTCTATCAAGGTCATGGACTTTTTAATCTTTACACCACAAAACAAATGTACCAGCCTCCAACTTTTATTTCAAAATGGAGTCTAGATCACATGTAGTGGACAGAAATTGGGCCCTACTGCCTAGTCTAGTTTTCAAGCCAATGGTTCACACATTAGACTGGATTGTTCTGATGAATGTCCTGGATGCTTGAATCTGTATAATATTCATAAGAAGTTTTAGTTCAAATCTGGCTGAAATTCATGAACAAGTATACTGTACCATTCTGATGTTATAGGCTACCTTACCTGTTCTTGTTACATTTACATTTACATTTAAGTCATTTAGCAGACGCTCTTATCCAGAGCGACTTACAAATTGGTGAATTCACCTTCTGACATCCAGTGGAACAGCCACTTTACAATAGTGCATCTAAATCATTAAGGGGGGGGTGAGAAGGATTACTTATCCTATCCTAGGTATTCCTTGAAGAGGTGGGGTTTCAGGTGTCTCCGGAAGGTGGTGATTGACTCCGCTGTCCTGGCGTCGTGAGGGAGTTTGTTCCACCATTGGGGGGCCAGAGCAGCGAACAGTTTTGACTGGGCTGAGCGGGAACTGTACTTCCTCAGTGGTAGGGAGGCGAGCAGGCCAGAGGTGGATGAACGCAGTGCCCTTGCTTGGGTGTAGGGCCTGATCAGAGCCTGGAGGTACTGCGGTGCCGTTCCCCTCACAGCTCCGTAGGCAAGCACCATGGTCTTGTAGCGGATGTGAGCTTCAACTGGAAGCCAGTGGAGAGAGCGGAGGAGCGGGGTGACGTGAGAGAACTTGGGAAGGTTGAACACCAGACGGGCTGCGGCGTTCTGGATGAGTTGTAGGGGTTTAATGGCACAGGCAGGGAGCCCAGCCAACAGCGAGTTGCAGTAATCCAGACGGGAGATGACAAGTGCCTGGATTAGGACCTGCGCCGCTTCCTGTGTGAGGCAGGGTCGTACTCTGCGGATGTTGTAGAGCATGAACCTACAGGAACGGGCCACCGCCATGATGTTGGTTGAGAACGACAGGGTGTTGTCCAGGATCACGCCAAGGTTCTTAGCGCTCTGGGAGGAGGACACAATGGAGTTGTCAACCGTGATGGCGAGATCATGGAACGGGCAGTCCTTCCCCGGGAGGAAGAGCAGCTCCGTCTTGCCGAGGTTCAGCTTGAGGTGGTGATCCGTCATCCACACTGATATGTCTGCCAGACATGCAGAGATGCGATTCGCCACCTGGTCATCAGAAGGGGGAAAGGAGAAGATTAATTGTGTGTCGTCTGCATAGCAATGATAGGAGAGACCATGTGAGGTTATGACAGAGCCAAGTGACTTGGTGTATAGCGAGAATAGGAGAGGGCCTAGAACAGAGCCCTGGGGGACACCGGTGGTGAGAGCGCGTGGCGAGGAGACAGATTCTCGCCACGCCACCTGGTAGGAGCGACCTGTCAGGTAGGACGCAATCCAAGCCGGAGATGCCCAACTCGGAGAGGGTGGAGAGGAGGATCTGATGGTTCACAGTATCGAAGGCAGCCGATAGGTCTAGAAGGATGAGAGCAGAGGAGAGAGAGTTAGCTTTAGCAGTGCGGAGCGCCTCCGTGATACAGAGAAGAGCAGTCTCAGTTGAATGACTAGTCTTGAAACCTGACTGATTTGGATCAAGAAGGTCATTCTGAGAGAGATAGCGGGAGAGCTGGCCAAGGACGGCACGTTCAAGAGTTTTGGAGAGAAAAGAAAGAAGGGATACTGGTCTGTAGTTGTTGACATCGGAGGGATCGAGTGTAGGTTTTTTCAGAAGGGGTGCAACTCTCGCTCTCTTGAAGACGGAAGGGACGTAGCCAGCGGTCAGGGATGAGTTGATGAGCGAGGTGAGGTAAGGGAGAAGGTCTCCGGAAATGGTCTGGAGAAGAGAGGAGGGGATAGGGTCAAGCGGGCAGGTTGTTGGGCGGCCGGCCGTCACAAGAAGCGAGATTTCATCTGGGAGAGAGGGGAGAAAGAGGTCAGAGCACAGGGTAGGGCAGTGTGAGCAGAACCAGCGGTGTCGTTTGACTTAGCAAACGAGGATCGGATGTCGTCGACCTTCTTTTCAAGTCATCTGGTTGACGAAGTCAATGGTTGACGAAGTCATCTGCAGAGAGGGAGGAGGGGGGGGGGAGGAGGATTCAGGAGGGAGGAGAAGGTGGCAAAGAGCTTCCTATGGTTAGAGGCAGATGCTTGGAATTTAGAGTGGTAGAAAGTGGCTTTAGCAGCAGAGACAGAGGAGGAAAATGTAGAGAGGAGGGAGTGAAAGGATGCCAGGTCCGCAGGGAGGCGAGTTTTCCTCCATTTCCGCTCGGCTGCCCGGAGCTCTGTTCTGTGAGCTCGCAATGAGTCATCGAGCCACGGAGCGGGAGGGGAGGACCGAGCCGGCCTGGAGGATAGGGGACATAGAGAGTCAAAGGATGCAGAAAGGGAAGAGAGGAGGGTTGAGGAGGCAGAATCAGGAGATAGGTTGGAGAAGGTATGAGCAGAGGGAAGAGATGATAGGATGGAAGAGGAGAGAGTAGCGGGGGAGAGAGAGCGAAGGTTGGGACGGCGCGATACCATCCGAGTAGGGGCAGTGTGGGAAGTGTTGGATGAGAGCGAGAGGGAAAAGGATACAAGGTAGTGGTCGGAGACTTGGAGGGGAGTTGCAATGAGGTTAGTGGAAGAACAGCATCTAGTAAAGATGAGGTCGAGCGTATTGCCTGCCTTGTGAGTAGGGGGAAGGTGAGAGGGTGAGGTCAAAAGAGGAGAGGAGTGGAAAGAAGGAGGCAGAGAGGAATGAGTCAAAGGTAGACGTGGGGAGGTTAAAGTCGCCCAGGACTGTGAGAGGTGAGCCGTCCTCAGGAAAGGAGCTTATCAAGGCATCAAGCTCATTGATGAACTCTCCGAGGGAACCTGGAGGGCGATAAATGATAAGGATGTTAAGCTTGAAAGGGCTGGTAACTGTGACAGCATGGAATTCAAAGGAGGCGATAGACAGATGGGTAAGGGGAGAGAGAGAGAATGACCACTTGGGAGAGATGAGGATCCCGGTGCCACCACCCCGCTGACCAGAAGCTCTCGGGGTGTGCGAGAACACGTGGGCGGACGAAGAGAGAGCAGTAGGAGTAGCAGTGTTATCTGTGGTGATCCATGTTTCCGTCAGTGCCAAGAAGTCGAGGTACTGGAGGGAGGCATAGGCTGAGATGAACTCTGCCTTGTTGGCCGCAGATCGGCAGCACAAACAGCATTGATGTTTGCTCAGTGTCTGATACCTAGTAAAAGGAAACCTCAACTCAATAAAACTTTCAAAAGTGCAACCCTTGAGGTAATAGACATTCCTGTCAGCCATCTCCTTACCACATTGAGTATGATAGAGAATACTGCTGTATAAAGTGGGTATTGGGGGATTATTAATTTACATACGTCTGTAGGGCTTTGTGTCTCTGGAAAAGTACAAGAAACAACATTTAGACAAACTAATTTGGAACTAGATAACAATGTTTGACAGGGGTGTTGTCATGATTTTCAGAACATTGTGTATTTTGTTTTATTCATCTTGTACTGGTACTTCCTGTATGGAGCTCCATTATTGTATGCTTTAGTATTTTATTTTACCTTTATTTAACTAGGCAAGTCAGTTAAGAACAAATTCTTATTTTCAATGACAGCCTAGGAACAGTGGGTTAACTGCCTTAACTGCCTGTTCAGGGGCAGAATGACAGATTTGTACCTTGTCAGCTCAGGGATTTGACCTTGCAACCTTCCGGTTACTAGTCCAAAGCTCTAACCACTAGGCTACCCTGATATTTTAAACATGTAGCAGACACCCTTTTCCATCACTACTTACAGTAGTGAGTGCATACATTATCCATAATGTTCCTCCATGGAATTGGACCCACAGCCATGGCGTTGCTAGCGCCATGCTCTACAAACAGTTCCCACATGGGAACTGTACTGGTACTCCCTGTATATAGCTGCATTCTTGTGTATTTTATTTAAATCCTTGTTACTATTTTCTATTTATTTTTTTACTGCATCATTTGGAAGGCCTCGTAAGCAAGCATTTCACGGTAAGTCTCCATCCGTTGTACTCATCACATGTGACAAATAAAATGTGATTTGATTCAGTGTTGGATGTTTCTCACTTGTTCATCTGGGCAATTAAAACAATAAATTAAATTGTACAATTCCCCCAAATAATCTCACTAGATACAGGATATTTTCTTTTTCTTTTAATAGCTACTGCTGCCATCACAGCTAGTACCAGCACCATCACCACAGCAGATATTATTGCTATGGAAGGGGAGGCGTGTGTTCCACATTCGGAGTCGGTCCAATGAGTTCCAGGTTTAATTTGCTGAAGCTTCAAGGTATCACATCTATAATAAGAGAAATAAACCACTGGTAAATCAACAATTTAGTAATCTAACATTCAGTTTTACATGATAAACTGTTTGCATACTGCAGTATTTGATGGAAATAACCATTGTACATGAGCCACACTTACTGTGTGTGTGGCTGGCAGGCTGTTAATGATCCATCTGAATAGGTGTCACCAGTACAGTCAGAACACACAGTATCTGTAGATGTTGTTCCTGCACCAACAGGGTGAAACTCATTAAGGATCCTGACTTGAGATATGCTTAACTCATGATTGCATAAATCATGTACTGATGCCAATGGAGGATTTGCATGAAGACATACCTGTGTGGTTGATGTATTGACCAGGTTTACAGCTGCTGTGTCTCTGGGCTGCTCTACAACCATCCTTAGTTGGGTCTAGACAGTAGAACCCCTCCAGTGTCCCACAGACAGTGTCTGATGAAGGTCTACATGGCTGCTTTACCTTCAAACCAAAGCCTGGGTCACAGTTTGTACACGGTATGCATGCTGTAAGACCATTGGGTTCATCAAGGAACGTGGAGTCGGTACAGGGGACACAGGAAGTACTTGTAAATTCTGTACAGTGTTTATGTACCTGGTTTCCTGTGGGATAAAGGTCAGTGTCATGGATTGATTGGTATTGGAATGTATTTTCTTCATCATAATCCACATAGTATACAGAGCTGGTCCTTACCTGGTGAACACATAGGACAGCATTCATCACCTGTTCTGTACTCTGCTCTACCACATGCAATAGAGCACTGAATGGTTAGAAGTGAACACAAAATGATAGCTAGGTTCATCTGTAAATAGAGAAAATGAACACATTACCACTGTTGAACAATAGGGTGGGGGGGGGGGGTCACATTGACAAAGCAGGGTTGAAGAGAGTTTGGGGTTAAAGTAGAGATGAGACTGGAGGAGAGTTCAGATTGACAGTTCAAAATAGAGAGAAAGCATAGTTAAGATTTCCATGTTTTCATCATACATTCAATAAGTAAATGTAAGTGATATTAGGAATTTACTCAGGTCAATTTTTTTCAAAGATTTTTATATTGATCATTTGTTTTTGAAAGACCATGCCGCTTACTAGTAGATTTGACTGTTAAAAGACTCTAAACTATTTTCAAAACAAGAATTCAACCAAAAGTGCCGTGTTCAAATACCCAGACTTGCATTTTAGGTAAGCGAAAATATAATGTTTTATGGTATGTGACATTTTCTTGCTTTCAATTCCAGGATGTTTTATACTAATTTCGGCTTTTCATCTCGTAGACATAGAGAATCGTCTTTCCAGGCCTACGTGTTTGACAACAGTTGATAATGAGACGAGAGGATGAGATGTACCCAAATGAACAAAATGGCAGGAATCAACACAATTGTGTATTATATGGCGCATTCTCAATATGGGTGAGCCTAGTATGTTGCTTACTGCATTCATTTGTACTAAACTCTACACTGTAAATAGTATGGAGTAAAATTAGGACACAGTATGTAGCCTAGTTTTAGTAAGTAGTAGTAGAAAATACAGATTTCAGACACAGCCCGTGTGTATACTCTGAGCATACTATCGAGTGCCAAATTCTGCTGTACCATGAAATGATACCAAGCTACGAAGTATTTCAAATCCGAAAAGTTTAACTTACTATAAATATCAAGCTTTTAAACTGAGCCATGGTTCTCTAATTCCAATTAGCTTTTATTGGACGATGCCTTTTCGTTGCCACAACCTGAATGCCAATCACCAAATGAAAGGACTCCCCTTCATCTCCACTGATGGAAGTGGATTTAGCAAATTACATCATTAAGGGATCATAGCGTTCACCTGGTCAGACTCATGGAAAGGGCAGGTGTTCCTAATGTTTTGTGTTCAGTGTAAACGTTTTTGGTCATTTGCCAGAAGATTCCACCCAAACCCTACTGTTAAGCTGGTTTACACTGAGCTTTCCCTGGGGTCAGAACGCAACCATGGTCACATAGAGCCCCACAGTGGTGTCATAAGGTGACTTTTATCAATATATTTGTCTCTCTTTACTCTCAGATTTGAAAATGCTAATTAGCATCACAGTAGACATCACGCAAAACTACAAATCCCTGAAAGCTCCTGCACGTCATCTCTCGCTGACACCTTTGCTAACAGGTATTGTGTACATTTAAAACTTTCACAAGACAGTTCACAGAATTATCCATTTAAAGACATTTTGACATTTATTCCTTGCTACATTTAGCTAACATTAGATAGTTGATCCAGAGATTCTTACCTTTGCCTCGATTCGGCAGTCTCATCCAGATCATAATGGCATTTGAAGTTCTTAATGATAGCCAAATTAGCAGCTAGCATTTCATTTTGGGGGGTAAATATAGGAGAAGATATTGATAAGTCACTTTGTCCTAGAGAGATTTACAGTTATCAAAACGTTCACGTCAGGATAAGCCTACATGAAACACAGCCGTTATTTTTAAGTGTTTCTAAAAATCTCCTATGGGGAAAAATGAATGATGGAAAAACGATTGGAACCATTTTCCTGTTTGACCGCTAGGATTTATGGGTATTATGACTCATAATGGTGGTACTCTATAAAAGACAACGTAGAGCAGGCCCGAGATATGGGTCAGAAAATTTACCTCAATGCAGGGATGGGATATGCCACTATACTCATTGCATTGAACAACAAAGGAGCTGATTGGCTGACACTGCCATTCCAAAATTCTACAGTGGATGGCTACTGCTCGCTAGCATTAGGAAGCCACTGCTCGCTAGCATTAGGACGAAAAGGGCAGTTGAAAAGTATTTTAAATCTTCGATGTATCCGTACTTTTTGGATAAAAGTAACATTTGTAGTACAGAGGCATATCCCATCCCTGCATCGAGGTATGTCTTCCAACCCATATCTTGCACTGGCTCCACGGTGTCTTAACATAACCATGATTGGGTTCTGACCCCAGTGCAGTTGTGTAAACAAGCGTTACTGCAGGGCCGGAATCTTCTGGCAAGATTAATAACAAAATGTACATTGAGTATACAAAACATTAGGAAAACCTGCTCTTTCCATGACAGACTGACCAGGTAAAAGCTACTGTTTGATCCCTTATTGATGTCATCTGTTAAATCCACTTCAATTAGTATAGATGAAGTGAAGGAGAGGTAAAATAATAATTTTTTAAGCCTTGAGACAATTGAGACATGGCTAGTGTGTGTGCACCATTCAGAGGGTGAATGGGCAAGACAAAATATTTATACTGAACAAAAATATAAAAACACAACAATTCCAAAGATTCTACTGAGTTACAGTTCATATAATGACATCAGTCAATGTAAATCAATTCATTAGGCCCTAGTCTATGGATTTCACATGTCAGATATGCATCTGTTGGTCACAGACACCTTAAAAAAAAGTGGATCAGAAAACCAGTCAGTATCTGATGTGACCACCATTTGCCTCATGCAGCACGACACATCACCTTCACATGAGTTAATCAGGCTGATTGTGGCCTGTGGAATGTTGTCCAACTCCTCTTCAATGGCTGAGCAAAGTTGCTGGATATTGGTGGGAACTGGACACGCTGTCATACACGTCGATCCAGAGCATCCCAAACATGCTGAATTGATGGGCATGTCTGATGTGTATACAGGCCATGGAAGAACTGGGGCATTTTCAGCTTCCAGGAATTGTGTACAGATCCTTGCGACATGGGCAGTACATTATCATGCTGAAACATGAGGTGATGGCGGCGGATGAATGGCACGACAATGGGCCTCAGGATCTTGTCACGGAGCCTCTGTGCATTTAAATTGCCATCAATAAAATGCAATTCTGTTCATTGCAGGGCTGAGCGATATGGCCTAAAAATCAAATCTACATGTTTTACTTATGGGCAAATGATAATATATATTTATATATTTTTTGTATTTATTTTTTACGTTATCTAAATAAGCTTGTAGTGTTGGTCCCATGTTTCATGAGCTGAAATGAAAGATCCCAGAAATGTTCTATATGCACAAAAAGCTTATTTCTCTCAGATTTTGTGCACAAATTAGTTTACATCCTTGTTAGTGAGCATTTCTCCTTTGCTAAGATAATCCATCCACCTGACAGGTGTGGCATATCAAAAAGCTGATTAAACAGCATGATAAATACACAGGTGCACCTTGTGCTTGGGACAATAATAGGACACTAAAATGTGCAGGTTTTTTTACACAATGCCACAGATGCCTCAAGTTTTGAGGGAGCGTGCAGTTGGCATGCTGACTGCAGGATTGTCCAACAAAGCTGTTGCCAGATAATTTAATGTTTATTTCTCTATCATAAACCGCCTGCAATGTAATTTTAGACAATTTGTCAGTACGCCCATCTGGTTTCACAACCACGCCCACTAGATGTTGGAACATTGCTGCAGGGACTTGCTTCCATTCAGCCACAACAGCATTAG
>NC_088229.1:10506269-10525920 GCF_036934945.1 Oncorhynchus masou masou | reverse complement strand
AGAGAGGCTGAGTGTAGGTAGGGCAGACAGATCAAGTGTTTGGTGGTTGCCTCCTTGTTCCTCCCCTTCATGTTAATTTTTTCATACAGTGCCTTCGGAAAATATTCAGACTTTTTCCACATTTTGTTAGGTTATAGCCTAAAAATCTACACACAATACACCATAATGACAAGCCAAAACAGGTTTTTAGATTTTTTTTGCTAATTTATAAAAAAAAATAATAATAATAAACTATATCACATTTACATAAGAATTCAGACCCTTTACTCAGTAGTTTGTTGAAGCACCTTTAGCAGCAATTACAGCATTGAGTCTTCTTGTATGACGCTACAAGCTTGGCACTCCTGCACTTGGGGAGTTTCTCCCATTCTTTGAAGATCCTCTCAAGCGCTAAGGGTGTTGCCTGGTTTCCTCCAGACATGACGCTTGGCATTCAGGCCAAAGGGTTCAATCCTGGTTTCATCAGACCAGAGAATCTTGTTTCTCATGGTCTCAGAGTCCTTTAGGTGCCTTTTGGCAAACTCCAAGCAGGCTGTCATGTACCTTTTACTGAGGAGTGGCTTCCGTCTGGCCACTCTACCACAAAGGCCTGATTGGTGGTGCTGCAGAGGTGGTTATCCTTCTGGATGGTTCTCCATCTCCAAAGAGGAACTGCAGAGATCTGTGAGAGCGACCATCGCGGTCTTGGTCACCTCCCTGACCAAGCCCCTCCCCTGATTGCTCTGTTTGGCCGGGCGGCCAGCTCTAGGAAGAGTCCCAAGACTCCAAACTTCTTCCATTTAAGAATGATGGAGGCCACTGTGTTCTTGGGGATCTTCAGTGCTGCAGAAATGTTTTGCTTCCCTTCCCCAGAGCTGTGCCTCGACACAATCCTGTCTCTGAGCTCTACGGACAAGTCCTTCGACCTCATGGCTTGGTTTTTGCTTTGAAATGCACTATCAACTGTGGGACCTAATATAGACAGGTGTGTGCCTTTCCAAATCATGTCCAATCAATTGAATTTACCACAGGTGAACTCCAAATTGTAGAAACATCTCAAGGATTATCAATGGAGACAGGATGCACCTGAGCTCAATATCGAGTCTCGTAGCAAATGGTCTGAATACTTATGTAAATAAAGTATTTCTGTTATTTATTTTAAATAAACATGCAAAAATGTTTTAAAAAACCTGTTTTTGCTTTGTTATTATAGGTTATTGTTACTACTACCTAAATCACACTTCTTTGTTATTATAGGTTATTGTTACTACTACCTAACTCACACTTCTTTGTTATTATAGGTTATTGTTACTACTACCTAACTCACACTTCTTTGTTTGCCACGACATTTCTGGAAGGTTAGAGATCATGTACTGGACTGAATTTGGTCCAATTTTCTTAGTACTCTAAGAATAATCTAAAACTAGAAAAGCTCCAGCATCATTTTTCAGGGACGATTCTTAAATGTTGAATCATCAGATGAAGGGAAACCATGTTGTGGAATGTGGGACTAAATATGTCATTTTCAAGAGAACATTTAATCAAAACATTACATCACGGGGCGTCCCGAGTGGCGCAGCGGTCTAAGGCACTGCAATGCTTGAGGCGTCACTACAGATCCGGGATTGATCCCGGGCTGTGTTGCTGCCAGCCGCGGCCGGGAGACCCATGAGGCTAAACTACAAATTGGGGAGAAAGAGGGTAAAAAAAATGTTTATTAAAGCAGCCATCACAACCACCCAGTATCAGAGGGTAAAGTTCCCTTACGCTGAGGTAAGGTTTCTCATCAGCTGAGCAGGGACACTGTTGCATCGGGCTCTGTCCGCTTGAGGAAATTGCTTTGCTGCTGCCCGTGCTTGGCTGGTAACATGTCCAGGGAAACAGTCTTTCTTTCATTCCGTCAGCGGTGGCTGATTTGATCACACTGACAATGTGTTAACCAATCAATACACAAGGATGAACTCCTCAGGAATGCTGCACTAGTCTAGACCAGTGATTGTTTAGTAATTCGGATACTATTTTTAATAACACATAAGCAATGATTTGAATTTAGACTTGAAGCCATGAAGCATATTCATATCCATTTCTCATTGCACGTCCGTCCAATGCATCTCTCACAAGCTTGACAGATTTCAGCTCCTTGCCAAACCCTATAGCTGCATGTATGGCTGCAGTACTCAATGACATCATGGGCGGGCGCTCATCAATGTGACAGGTGGCAGGGAAGGATGGCGCTCCAAGCTAATTTGATGAGCAGACCTGCCAGATTGACGGGAGTGACAGGAGAGACGGTAGAGACGGTGATGGTTTTTGTCAAGCTAAAACACTGTGATGGCCCACGAATATTGAACCTGCTTCGGGGGGACGACCTGTACATAGACTGATTGTGGCTCTTAGAGCGAGCGGTGTGTGTGTGTGTGTGTGTATTAGAGTGAAGATTGCGTGTGTGTTAGAGCTCTAGGAAGAGTCTTCCAAACTTCATCAATTTAAGAATGATGGAGGCCAGTGTTTTTGGGGGCCTTCAATGCTGTTGAACAGCTTCTATCACCAGACCATCAGACTGTTGAACAGCTTCTCTCTCCAGACCATCAGACTGTTGAACAGCTTCTCTCTCCAGACCATCAGACTGTTGAACATCTTCTCTCTCCAGACCATCAGACTGTTGAACAGCTTCTATTACCATCAGACTGTTGAACAGCTTCTATTACCACCAGACTGTTGAACAGCTTCTATTACCACCAGACTGTTGAACAGCTTCTATTACCACCAGACTGTTGAACAGCTTCTATTACCACCAGACTGTTAAACAGCTTCTATTACCACCAGACTGTTGAACAGCTTCTATTACCACCAGACTGTTAAACAGCTTCTATTATCAGACCACCAGACTTTTGAAAAGGTTCTATTACCACCAGACTGTTGAACAGCTTCTATTATCAGACCATCAGACTGTTGAACAGCTTCTATCACCACCAGACTGTTGAACAGGTTCTATTACCAGACCACCAGACTGTTGAACTGTTATGAGTCCTTGCTGTCCCCTGTCCACCTGGTCATGCTGCTGCTCCAGTTTCAACTGTTCTGCCTGCGGCTATGGAACCCTGACCTGTTCACTGGTCGTGCTACCTTGTCCCAGACCTGCTGTTTAACTCTGAATGATCGGCTATGAAAAGCCAACTGACATTTCCTCCTGAGGTGCTGACCTGTTGCACCCTCTACAACCACTGTGATTATTATTATCTGACCCTGCAGGTCATCTATGAACGTTTGGACGTCTCCACCCGGCACAGCCAGAAGAGGACTGGCCACCCCTAAGAGCCTTGTTCCTTCCTAGGATCCAGCCTTTCTAGGGAATTTTTCCAGAGGCACCGTGCTTCTACATCTGCATTACTTGCTGTTTGGGGTTTTAGGCTGTGTTTCTATACATCACTTTGACATCAGCTGATGTAAAAAGGGCTTTATAAATATATTAGATTGATTGATTTGATTGTTAAACAGCTTCAATCACCAGACCATCAGACTGTTGAACAGGTTCTATCACCATCAGACTGTTGAACATCTTCTATTACCATCAGACTGTTAAACATCTTCTATTACCATCAGACTGTTAAACATCTTCTATTACCATCAGACTGTTAAACATCTTCTATTACCATCAGACTGTTGAACATCTTCTATTACCATCAGACTGTTGAACAGCTTCTATCACCATCAGACTGTTAAACAGCTTCTATCTCCATCAGACTGTTAAACAGCTTCTATCTCCATCAGACTGTTAAACATCTTCTATTACCATCAGACTGTTAAACATCTTCTATTACCATCAGACTGTTGAACATCTTCTATTACCATCAGACTGTTGAACAGCTTCTATTACCATCAGACTGTTAAACATCTTCTATTACCATCAGACTGTTAAACATCTTCTATTACCATCTGACTGTTAAACATCTTCTATTACCATCAGACTGTTGAACATCTTCTATTACCATCAGACTGTTGAACAGCTTCTATCACCATCAGACTGTTGAACAGCTTCTATCACCATCAGACTGTTGAACAGCTTCTATCACCATCAGACTGTTAAACAGCTTCTATCACCATCAGACTGTTGAACAGCTTCTATCACCAGACCATCAGACTGTTGAACAGCTTCTATTATCATCAGACTGTTGAACAGCTTCTATCACCATCTGACTGTTAAACATCTTCTATTACCATCAGACTGTTGAACAGCTTCTATCACCATCAGACTGTTAAACATCTTCTATCACCATCAGACTGTTAAACAGCTTCTATCACCAGACCATCAGACTGTTGAACAGCTTCTATTATCATCAGACTGTTGAACAGCTTCTATCACCATCAGACTGTTAAACATCTTCTATTACCATCAGACTGTTAAACATCTTCTATTACCATCAGACTGTTAAACAGCTTCTATCACCACCAGACTGTTGAACAGCTTCTATCACCACCAGACTGTTGAACAGCTTCTATTACCACCAGACTGTTGAACAGCTTCTATTACCATCAGACTGTTAAACAGCTTCTATTATCAGACCACCAGACTGTTGAACAGCTTCTATCACCACCAGACTGTTAAACAGCTTCTATTATGAGACCACCAGACTGTTGAACAGGTTCTATCACCACCAGACTGTTGAACAGCTTCTATCACCATCAGACTGTTGAACAGCTTCTATTATCAGACCACCAGACTGTTAAACAGCTTCTATTATCAGACCACCAGACTGTTGAACAGCTTCTATCACCACCAGACTGTTGAACAGCTTCTATTACCACCAGACTGTTGAACAGCTTCTATCACCACCAGACTGTTGAACAGCTTCTATCACCATCAGACTGTTGAACAGCTTCTATCACCACCAGACTGTTAAACAGCTTCTATCACCATCAGACTGTTGAACAGGTTCTATTACCACCAGACTGTTGAACAGCTTCTATCACCATCAGACTGTTGAACAGCTTCTATTACCAGACCACCAGACTGTTGAACAGGTTCTATCACCACCAGACTGTTGAACAGCTTCTATCACCATCAGACTGTTAAACAGCTTCTATCACCATCAGACTGTTGAACAGGTTCTATCACCACCAGACTGTTGAACAGCTTCTATCACCATCAGACTGTTAAACAGCTTCTATCACCATCAGACTGTTAAACAGCTTCTATCACCACCAGACTGTTGAACAGGTTCTATTACCATCAGACTGTTGAACAGGTTCTATTACCAGACCACCAGACTGTTGAACTGTTATGAGTCCTTGCTGTCCCCTGTCCACCTGGTCATGCTGCTGCTCCAGTTTCAACTGTTCTGCCTGCGGCTATGAAACCCTGACCTGTTCACTGTTCGTGCTACCTTGTCCCAGACCTGCTGTTTAACTCTGAATGATCGGCTATGAAAAGCCAACTGACATTTCCTCCTGAGGTGCTGACCTGTTGCACCCTCTACAACCACTGTGATTATTATTATCTGACCCTGCAGGTCATCTATGAACGTTTGGACGTCTCCACCCGGCACAGCCAGAAGAGGACTGGCCACCCCTAAGAGCCTTGTTCCTTCCTAGGATCCAGCCTTTCTAGGGAATTTTTCCAGAGGCACCGTGCTTCTACATCTGCATTACTTGCTGTTTGGGGTTTTAGGCTGTGTTTCTATACATCACTTTGACATCAGCTGATGTAAAAAGGGCTTTATAAATATATTAGATTGATTGATTTGATTGTTAAACAGCTTCAATCACCAGACCATCAGACTGTTGAACATCTTCTATTACCATCAGACTGTTAAACATCTTCTATCACCATCAGACTGTTAAACATCTTCTATTACCATCAGACTGTTGAACATCTTCTATTACCATCAGACTGTTAAACAGCTTCTATCACCATCAGACTGTTAAACATCTTCTATTACCATCAGACTGTTAAACAGCTTCTATTACCATCAGACTGTTGAACATCTTCTATTACCATCAGACTGTTAAACATCTTCTATTACCATCAGACTGTTGAACATCTTCTATTACCATCAGACTGTTAAACAGCTTCTATTACCATCAGACTGTTGAACATCTTCTATTACCATCAGACTGTTGAACATCTTCTATTACCATCAGAGTGTTGAACATCTTCTATTACCATCAGACTGTTAAACATCTTCTATTACCATCAGACTGTTAAACAGCTTCTATCACCATCAGACTGTTAAACATCTTCTATTACCATCAGACTGTTGAACATCTTCTATTACCATCTGACTGTTGAACAGCTTCTATCACCATCTGACTGTTAAACATCTTCTATTACCATCAGACTGTTGAATATCTTCTATTACCATCAGACTGTTGAACAGCTTCTATCACCATCAGACTGTTAAACAGCTTCTATCACCATCAGACTGTTAAACATCTTCTATTACCATCAGACTGTTGAACATCTTCTATTACCATCAGACTGTTGAACATCTTCTATTACCATCAGACTGTTAAACAGCTTCTATCACCATCAGACTGTTAAACATCTTCTATTACCATCTGACTGTTGAACAGCTTCTATCACCATCAGACTGTTAAACAGCTTCTATCACCATCAGACTGTTAAACAGCTTCTATCACCAGACCATCAGACTGTTGAACAGCTTCTATTATCATCAGACTGTTGAACAGCTTCTATCACCATCAGACTGTTAAACATCTTCTATTACCATCTGACTGTTGAACAGCTTCTATTACCAGACCATCAGACTGTTAAACATCTTCTATTACCATCAGACTGTTAAACATCTTCTATTACCATCAGACTGTTAAACATCTTCTATTACCATCAGACTGTTAAACATCTTCTATTACAATCAGACTGTTGAACATCTTCTATCACCATCAGACTGTTAAACATCTTCTATCACCATCAGACTGTTAAACATCTTCTATTACCATCTGACTGTTGAACAGCTTCTATCACCATCAGACTGTTAAACAGCTTCTATCACCATCAGACTGTTAAACAGCTTCTATCACCAGACCATCAGACTGTTGAACAGCTTCTATTATCATCAGACTGTTGAACAGCTTCTATCACCATCAGACTGTTAAACATCTTCTATTACCATCTGACTGTTGAACAGCTTCTATTACCAGACCATCAGACTGTTAAACATCTTCTATTACCATCAGACTGTTAAACATCTTCTATTACCATCAGACTGTTAAACATCTTCTATTACCATCAGACTGTTAAACATCTTCTATTACAATCAGACTGTTGAACATCTTCTATCACCATCAGACTGTTAAACATCTTCTATCACCATCAGACTGTTAAACATCTTCTATTACCATCAGACTGTTAAACAGCTTCTATTACCGTCAGACTGTTAAACATCTTCTATCACCATCAGACTGTTAAACATCTTCTATCACCATCAGACTGTTAAACAGCTTCTATCACCATCAGACTGTTAAACAGCTTCTATCACCAGACCATCAGACTGTTAAACAGCTTCTATCACCAGACCATCAGACTGTTAAACAGCTTCTATCACCAGACCATCAGACTGTTCTACAGGGGGTTGCGTCGTGCCTAAGAACAGCCTTATCCGCGTTATATCGGCAATATACCACACCCCTCGGGCCTTATTAATTCATTACACTGGACAGTGATTTCATACTCTTTTTTCACACTGTGTATTTATGTACTGGATTCTTGACATAGCTCATTTAAATATATCTACTGTTGTAAATTGCATTTTTGTTACATTACAGCCGTATTCTAAATGGGATTAAATAATTTCCCTCCCTAATCAATCTACACACAATACCCCATAAGTACAAAGCAAAAACATAAATATCACATTTACATAAGTATTCAGATCCTTTACTCAGCACTTTATTGAAGCACCTTTGGCAGCGATTACAGCCTCCAGTCTTCTTGGGTATGACGCTACGAGCTTGGCACAACTGTATTTGGGAGTTTCTCCCATTCTTCTCTGCAGAACATCTCAAGCTCTGTCGGGATGGATGGGAAGCACAGCTATTCTGTTAGATTGGGTTCAAGTACGGGCTCTGGATGGGACACTCAGAGACTTGTCCCGAAGCCATTCCTGTGTTGTGTTGGCTGTGTGCTTAGGGTTGATGTCCTGTTGGAAGGTGAACCTCTGCACCCAGTCCTGAGCGCTCTGCAGCAGGTTTTCATCAAAGATCTATCTGTACTTTGCTCCGTTCATCTTTCCCTTGATCCTGACTTGTCTCCCAGTCCCTGCCGCGGAAAAACATCACCCTACTATTAGTAGTTATTGTAGTTATTGTAGTTATTGTAGTAATAGCAGTAATAGCAGTAATAGCAGTAATAGCAGTTATAGTAGTAATAGTAGTTATAGTAGTAATAGTAGTTATAGTAGTAATAGTAGTAATAGTAGTTATAGTAGTAATAGTAGTAATAGTAGCAATAGTAGCAATAGTAGCTATAGTACTTGTAGTAATAGTAGTTATAGTAGTTATAGTAGTAATAGTACTTATAGTAGTAATAGTAGTAATAGTAGTTATAGTAGTAATAGTAGTTATAGTAGTAATAGTAGTTATAGTAGTAATAGTAGTTATAGTAGTTATAGTAGTAATAGTAGCAATAGTAGCTATAGTACTTGTAGTAATAGTAGTTATAGTAGTTATAGTAGTAATAGTAGTTATAGTAGTAATAGTAGTAATAGTACTTATAGTAGTAATAGTAGTTATAGTAGTAATAGTAGTAATAGTACTTATAGTAGTAATAGTAGTAATAGTACTTATTGTAGTAATAGTGGTAATAGTACTTATAGTAGTAATAGTACTTATAGTAGTAATAGTACTTATAGTAGTTATTGTAGTAATAGTAGTTATTGTAGTAATAGTAGTTATAGTAGTAATAGTAGTTATAGTAGTAATAGTAGTTATAGTAGTAATAGTAGTTATAGTAGTAATAGTAGTAATAGTAGTTATAGTAGTTATATTAGTTATTGTAGTAATAGTAGTAATAGTAGTTATTGTAGTAATAGTAGTAATAGTAGTTATTGTAGTAATAGTAGTAATAGTAGTAATAGTAGTTATAGTAGTTATTGTAGTTATTGTAGTTATAGTAGTAATAGTAGTAATAGTAGTAATAGTAGTAATAGTATTAATAGTGGTAATTGTAGTAATTGTAGTAAAAGTAGTAATAGTACTTATAGTAGTAATAGTAGTTATTGTAGTTATTGTAGTAATAGTAGTAATAGTATTAATAGTGGTAATTGTAGTAATTGTAGTAATAGTAGTAATAGTAGTAATAGTAGTAATAGTAGTTATTGTAGTTATTGTAGTAATAGTAGTAATAGTATTAATAGTGGTAATTTTAGTAATTGTAGTAATAGTAGTAATAGTACTTATAGTAGTAATAGTAGTTATTGTAGTTATTGTAGTAATAGTAGTAATAGTATTAATAGTGGTAATTGTAGTAATTGTAGTAATAGTAGTAATAGTACTTATAGTAGTAATAGTAGTAATAGTGTTAATAGTAGTTATTGTAGTAATAGTAGTAATAGTAGTAATAGTAGTAATAGTGGTAATAGTAGTTATTGAAAGACGGCAGTCATAGACCATCATCTTTATTTGACTGAATCAAAAGCGTTCAGTACACTGCTACGGCTATGTTCTGAATATCGATTAGTTCTGTGAAGGGATAGTGAAAGTTCTGGTAGGAGCCAGAAATGTTACATTACTAATAATACAATGAATTAGACATGACTAAATAACAAACTGTATGCACGAGAGAGGGAGATAGGGAGCGTGAGAGGGAGAGAGAGGGAGAGAGGGAGGGAGAGAGAGGAGAGAGGGGAGCGTGAGAGAGAGGGAGAGAGGGAAAGCGGGAGAGAGGGAAGCGGGGAAAGAGGGAGCGTGAGAGAGGGAGGAGGAGAGAGGGAGAGAGGGAAAGCGGAAAGAGGTGAGAGGGAGAGAGGGAGAGAGGAGGAGAGGGAGAGAGGGAGCGTGAGAGAGGGAGAGTGAGGAGAGAGGGAGCGTGAGAGAGGGAGAGAGGAGTGGAGAGAGGGAGAGAGGGAGAGAGGGGAGCGTGAGAGAGGGAGAGAGGAAGAGATGGAGAGAGGGAGCGTGAGAGGGGCGAGAGGGGAGACACAAAGGGAAATAGGGAGAGAGTGAGAAGAGAGAGGCACCACAGTCTAATGAGCTTAGAGAGGCCCCTGTTCTCTGAGATCCATGTAATGCCTGGCAAAAGGGTGGTGGGTCAGTCAATAGCCCCCGTGCAGCTGGGAGGGCGGCTGGCTAAGCTGAGCTGGGGAGAGCTGAGCTGGGACCAGCTGGGCTGGGGAACTGAGCTGGGAACCTGGCTGGGGAGAGCTGAGCTGGGGAGAGCTGAGCTGGGAGAGCTGAGCTGGGGAGGCTGGGGAGAGCTGAGCTGGGAGAGCTGAGCTGGGAGAGCTGAGCTGGGGAGAGCTGAGCTGGGAGAGCTGAGCTGGGGAGAGCTGAGCTGGGGAGAGCTGAGCTGGGGAGAGCTGAGCTGGGGAGAGCTGAGCTGGGAGAGCTGAGCTGGGGAGAGCACAGCATAGCAGAGGAGTGTGTCTGATGAGATCTGATGAGAGTCCTCACCATGGTGGGGAATGTGGGCGATAGGAGCAGGCAGGGAGGAGGCAACACCAGTCTGGGCCTGGTCTGGCATCGTGGAGTAAGACGGTCCGTGGTTCACCCTACACCGGTCAGTGGTGGGTGGGCGAGCCACTGTGATACACCAAGCTGGGCTAAAGGAAATCACGGGATGGAGTTCCAAAATGGCTTATTGTCTTACATTGATTTTTTTTTCACTGGCTTCATGTTCATCACGACATTGTTCGACACACATCACTTCTCATATGAGTAGTGACGTGTGTCATATCATATCGAAAACTTGTGAGCGTTTGTCTCATGCCATATGGGTTTGGACTAAGTGTATTGGTACAGACTTGTGAGCGTTTGTCTCATGCCATATGGGTTTAGACTAAGTGTATTGGTGTCACGCCTTGGTCTTAGTATTTTGTGTTTTAGTTTATTAGTTAGTCAGACCAGGGTGTGACATGGGTTTATTATGTATTGTAGTTTCTTATTGGGGTTTGTAGTATTTGGGATTGTAGCTGATTAGGGGTGTGTGTGTTTAATAGGTTTGGCTGCCTGAGGGCGGTTCTCAATCAGAGTCAGGTGATACTCGTTGTCTCTGATTGGGAACCGTATTTAGGTAGCCTGGTTTTCGCTTTGCATTTCGTGGGTGATTGTTCCTGTCTCTGTGTTAGTTTCACCAGTCAGGCTGTAATAGGTTTCACGTTCCGTTTGTTGTTTTGTATTTATTTTGTTATTCGTGTATAGTTCGTTTTGTTTTGTTTCACTAATAAACATGAGTAACCTACACGCTGCATTTGGTCCGACTCTCTTTCAACAAAAAGAAGAAACGCCGTTACAATTGGTACAGACTTGTGAGCGTTTGTCTCATGCCATATGGGTTTGGACTAAGTGTATTGGTACAGACTTGTGAATGATAGAAGTGCATAGCTTCCATTTCATCCCCTCAAATAAATACTAATATCTGGACGCAGTGTTAATCTTTTCAATTATGTTCTTCCAGCATTTCTACTGGAATACAATCACTCTTCACAGCTGTATGGCTGGACTCTGTCCCAACGTCAAACAGCTGTATGGCTGGACTCTGTCCCAACGTCAAACAGCTGTATGGCTGGACTCTGGACAGTCCCAACGTCAAACAGCTGTATGGCTGGACTCTGGACAGTCCCAACGTCAAACAGCTGTATGGCTGGACTCTGGACAGTCCCAACGTCAAACAGCTGTATGGCTGGACTCTGGACAGTCCCAACGTCAAACAGCTGTATGGCTGGACTCTGGACAGTCCCAACGTCAAACAGCTGTATGGCTGGACTCTGGACAGTCCCAACGTCAAACAGCTGTATGGCTGGACTCTGGACAGTCCCAACGTCAAACAGCTGTATGGCTGGACTCTGGACAGTCCCAACGTCAAACAGCTGTATGGCTGGACTCTGGACAGTCCCAACGTCAAACAGCTGCATGGCTGGACTCTGGACAGTCCCAACGTCAAACAGCTGTATGGCTGGACTCTGGACAGTCCCAGCGTCAAACAGCTGTATGGCTGGACTCTGGACAGTCCCAGCGTCAAACAGCTGTATGGCTGGACTCTGGACAGTCCCAACGTCAAACAGCTGTATGGCTGGACTCTGTACCCAGTCCCAACGTCAAACAGCTGTATGGCTGGACTCTGTACAGTCCCAACGTCAAACAGCTGTATGGCTGGACTCTGTACAGTCCCAACGTCAAACAGCTGTATGGCTGGACTCTGTACAGTCCCAACGTCAAACAGCTGTATGGCTGGACTCTGTACAGTCCCAACGTCAAACAGCTGTATGGCTGGACTCTGGACAGTCCCAACGTCAAACAGCTGTATGGCTGGACTCTGTACAGTCCCAACGTCAAACAGCTGTATGGCTGGACTCTGGACAGTCCCAACGTCAAACAGCTGTATGGCTGGAC
Organism: Oncorhynchus masou masou; assembly: GCF_036934945.1. Lineage (NCBI taxonomy): Eukaryota > Metazoa > Chordata > Actinopteri > Salmoniformes > Salmonidae > Oncorhynchus > Oncorhynchus masou. Next base: position 10,513,374 of record NC_088229.1, on the reverse strand, counting down.
TCTGTACAGTCCCAACGTCAAACAGCTGTATGGCTGGACTCTGTACAGTCCCAACGTCAAACAGCTGTATGGCTGGACTCTGTACAGTCCCAACGTCAAACAGCTGTATGGCTGGACACACCATCACACCATCACACCATCACACCATCAGGATGGACCGGCCACGCCATCACACCATCAGGATGGACCGGCCACACCATCACACCATCACACCATTACACCATTACACCATTACACCATCAGGCAGGACTGGCCCAACCATCACACCATCAAGCTGGACCGGCCACACCATCACACCATCAGGATGGACCGGCCACACCATCACACCATCAGGCTGGACCGGCCACACCATCACGCCATCACACCATCAGGCTGGAGCAGCCACACCATCACACCATCAGGATGGACCGGCCACACCATCCGCCATCAATCAATCAAATCATCAAATCATCAGGATGGATCGGCCACACCATCACACCATCATGCTGGACCGGCCAACACCATCACACCATCAGGCTGGACCGGCCACACCATCACACCATCAGGATGGACCGGCCAAACCATCACACCATCAATCCATCAGGATGGACCGGCAACGCCATCACACCATCACACCATCAGGATGGACCGGCAACGCCATCACACCATCAGGATGGACCGGCCACACCATCACACCATCAGGATGGACCGGCCACGCCATCACACCATCAGGATGGACCGGCCACACCATCACACCATTACACCATTACACCATTACACCATTACACCATCAGGCAGGACTGGCCCAACCATCACACCATCAAGCTGGACCGGCCACACCATCACACCATCAGGATGGACCGGCCACACCATCACACCATCAGGCTGGAACGGCCACACCATCACACCATCAGGATGGACCGGCCACACCATCACGCCATCAATCCATCAAATCATCAAATCATCAGGATGGATCGGCCACACCATCACAACATCATGCTGGACCGGCCAACACCATCACACCATCAGGATGGACCGGCAACGCCATCACACCATCAGGATGGACCGGCCACACCATCACACCATCAGGATGGACCGGCCACACCATCACACCATCACACCATTACACCATTACACCATCAGGCAGGACTGGCCCAACCATCACACCATCAAGCTGGACCGGCCACACCATCACACCATCAGGATGGACCGGCCACACCATCACACCATCAGGCTGGACCGGCCACACCATCACGCCATCAGGCTGGACCGGCCACACCATCACACCATCAGGCTGGACCGGCCACAACATCACACCATCAGGCTGGACCGGCCACACCATCACACCATCAGGATGGACCAGCCACACCATCACACCATCAGGATGGACCGGCCACGCCATCACACCATCAGGCTGGACTGGCCACACCATCACACCATCAGGATGGACCGGCCACGCCATCACACCATCAGGATGGACCGGCCACACCATCACACCATCAATCCATCAAATCATCAAATCATCAGGATGGATCGGCCACACCATCACAACATCATGCTGGACCGGCCAACACCATCACACCATCACACCATCAGGATGGACCGGCAACGCCATCACACCATCAGGATGGACGGCCACGCCATCACACCATCAGGATGGACCGGCCATCACACCATCAGGATGGACCGGCCACACCATCACACCATCAGGATGGACCGGCCACACCATCACACCATCACACCATTACACCATTACACCATCAGGCAGGACTGGCCCAACCATCACACCATCAAGCTGGACCGGCCACACCATCACACCATCAGGATGGACCGGCCACACCATCACACCATCAGGATGGACCGGCCACACCATTACACCATCAGGCTGGACCGGCCACACCATCACGCCATCACACCATCAGGCTGGAACGGCCACACCATCACACCATCAGGAAGGACCGGCCACACCATCACGCCATCAATCCATCAAATCATCAAATCATCAGGATGGATCGGCCACACCATCACACGATCATGCTGGACCGGCCAACACCATCACACCATCACACCATCAGGCTGGACCGGCCACACCATCACACCATCACACCATCAGGCTGGACGGCCACACCATCACACCATCACACCCTCAGGCTGGACCCGGCCACAACATCACACCATCAGGCTGGACCGGCCACACCATCACACCATCAGGATGGACCAGCCACACCATCACACCATCAGGATGGACCGGCCACGCCATCACACCATCAGGCTGGACTGGCCACACCATCACACCATCAGGATGGACCGGCCACGCCATCACACCATCAGGCTGGACTGGCCACACCATCACACCATCAGGCAGGACCGGCCACGCCATCACACCATCAGGATGGACCGGCCACACCATCACACCACCAGGATGTACCGGCCACACCATCACACCATCAGGATGGACCGGCCACACCATCACACCATCACACCATCAGGATGGAACGGCAAAACACCATCACACCATCAGGCTGGACAGGCCACACCATCACACCATCAGGCTGGACCGGCCACACCATCACACCATCAGGATGGACCGGCCACACCATCACACTATCAGGCTGGACAGGCCACACAATCACACAATCAGGCTGGACCGGCCACACCATCACACCATCAGGATGGACCGGCCACACCATCACACCATCAGGATGGACCGGCCACACCATCACACCATCAGGCTGGACCGGCCACACCATCACGCCATCACACCATCAGGCTGGAACGGCCACACCATCACACCATCAGGATGGACCGGCCACACCATCACGCCATCAATCCATCAAATCATCAGGATGGATCGGCCACACCATCACACGATCATGCTGGACCGGCCAACACCATCACACCATCAGGCTGGACCGGCCACACCATCACACCATCACACCATCAGGCTGGACCGGCCACACCATCACACCATCACACCCTCAGGCTGGACCGGCCACAACATCACACCATCAGGCTGGACCGGCCACACCATCACACCATCAGGATGGACCAGCCACACCATCACACCATCAGGATGGACCGGCCACGCCATCACACCATCAGGCTGGACTGGCCACACCATCACACAGTCAGGATGGATCGAGCCACGCCATCACACCATCAGGCTGGACTGGCCACACCATCACACCATCAGGCAGGACCGGCCACGCCATCACACCATCAGGATTGACCGGCCACACCATCACACCATCAGGATGGACCGGCCACACCATCACACCATCACACCATCAGGATGGAACGGCAAAACACCATCACACCATCAGGCTGGACAGGCCACACCATCACACCATCAGGCTGGACCGGCCACACCATCACACCATAAGGATGGACCGGCCACACCATCACACCATCAGGATGGACCGGCCACACCATCACACCATAAGGATGGACCGGCCACACCATCACACCATCAGGCTGGACCTGCCACACCATGACACCATCAGGCTGGACCGGCCACACCATCAGGCTGGACCGGCCACACCATCATACCATCACACCATCACACCCTCAGGCTGGACCGGCCACACCATCACACCATCAGGATTGACCGGCAACACCATCAAACCATCAGGATTGACCGGCCACACCATCACACCATCCAGGCTGGACCGGCCACACCATCACACCATCAGGATGGACCGGCCACACCATCAGGATGGACCTGCCACACACCATCGAATGGACCGGCCACACCATCACACCATCAGGCAGGACCCGGCCACACCATCAAACCATCAGGCTGGACCGGCCACACCATCACACCATCAGGATGGACCGGCCACACCATCACGCCATCAATCCATCACACCATCAGGATGGACCGCCCACACCATCACACCATCACACCATCAGGCTGGACCGGCCACACCATCACCCTCAGGCTGGACCGGCCACACCATCACACCATCAGGCTGGAACAGGCCACACCATCACACCATCACACCATCAGGCTGGACCGGCCACACCATCACACCATCACACCATCAGGCTGGACCGGCCACACCATCACACCCTCAGGCTGGACCGGCCACACCATCACACCATCAGGCTGGAACAGGCCACACCATCACACCATCAGGATGGACCGGCCACACCAACACACCATCAGGATGGACCGGCCACACCATCACGCCATCAATCCATCACACCATCAGGATGGACCCGGCCACACCATCACACCATCATGCTGGACCGGCCAACACCATCACACCATCAGGCTGGACCTGCCACACCATCACACACTCAGGCTGGACGGCCCACCAACACACCATCAGGATGGACCGGCCACACCATCACACCATCAGGATGGACCGGCCACGCCATCACACCATCCGGATGGACCGGCCACGCCATCACACCATCAGGCTGGACTGGCCACGCCATCACACCATCAGGATGGACCGGCCACGCCATCACACATCTGGCTGGACTGGCCACACCATCAGGCAGGACCGGCCACACCATCACACCATCAGGCTGGACTGGCCACACCATCACACCATCAGGATTGACCGGCTACGCCATCACACCATCAGGATGAACCGGCCACACCATCACACCACCAGGATGGACCGGCCACACCATTACACCATCAGGCTGGACCGGCCACACCATCACACCACCAGGATGGACCGGCCACACCATTACACCATCAGGATGAACCGGCCACACCATCACACCACCAGGATGGACCAGCCACACCATTACACCATCAGGCTGGACCGGCCACACCATCACACCATCAGGATAGACAGGCCACGCCACTACACCATCACACCATTGCACCATCAGGCAGGACTGGCAACACCATCACACCATCAGGCAGGACTGGCCACACCATCACACCATCAGGCTGGACAGGCCACACCATCACGCCATCACACCATCAGGCTGGACCGGCCACACCATCACACCATCAGGATGGACCGGACACACCATCACGCCATCAATCCATCACACCATCAGGATGGACCGGCCACACCATCACAACATCACACCATCATGCTGGACCGGCCAACACCATCACACCATCACACCATCAGGCAGGACTGGCAACACCATCACACCATCAGGCAGGACTGGCCACACCATCACACCATCAGGCTGGACAGGCCACACCATCACACCATCAGGATGGACCGGCCACACCATCACACCATCAGAATGGACCGGCCACACCATCACACCATCAGGATGGAACGGCAAAACACCATCCCACCATCAGGCTGGACCGGCCACACCATCAAAACATCAGGCTGGACCGGCCACACCATCACACCATCACACCATCAGGATGGACCGGCCACACCATCACACCATCAGGATGGACCGGCCATGCCATCACACCATCAGGCTGGACCGGCCACACCATCACACCATCAGGCTGGACTGGCCACGCCATCACACATCTGGCTGGACTGGCCACACCATCAGGCAGGACCGGCCACACCATCACACCATCAGGCTGAACCGGCCACACCATCACACCATCAGGATGAACCGGCCACACCATCACACCATCAGGCAGGACTGGCCACACCATCACACCATCAGGATAGACAGGCCACGCCACTACACCATCACACCATTGCACCATCAGGCAGGACTGGCAACACCATCACACCATCAGGCAGGACTGGCCACACCATCACACCATCAGGCTGGACAGGCCACACCATCACGCCATCACACCATCAGGATGGACCGGCCACGCCATCACACCATCACACCATCAGGATGGACTGGCCACACCATCACACCATCAGGCTGGACCGGCCACACCATCACACCATCAGGAAGGACCGGCCACACCATCACACCATCAGGATGGACCGGTACGCCATCACACCATCAAACCATCAGGATTGACCCGCCACCATCACACCATCAGGCTGGACCCGGCCACACCATCACACCATCAGGAAGGACCCGGCCACACCATCACACCATCAGGATGGACGGCACGCCATCACACCATCAAACCATCAGGATTGACCGGCCACACCATCACACCATCAGGCTGGACCGGCCACACCATCACACCATCAGGATGGACCGGCCCACCATCACACCATCAGGATGGACCGGCCACACCATCACACCATCAGGCAGGACCGGCCACACCATCAAACCATCCAGGCAGGACCGGCCACACCATCAAACCATCAGGCTGGACCGGCCACACCATCACACCATCAGGATGGACCGGCCACACCATCACGCCATCAATCCATCACACCATCAGGATGGACCGCCCACACCATCACACCATCACACCATCAGGCTGGACCGGCCAACACCATCACACCATCACACCATCAGGCTGGACCGGCCACACCATCACACCATCACACCATCAGGCTGGACCGGCCACACCATCACACCCTCAGGCTGGACCGGCCACACCATCACGCCATCAATCCATCACACCATCAGGATGGACCGCCCACACCATCACACCATCAGGCTGGACCGGCCAACACCATCACACCATCACACCATCACACCATCAGGCTGGACCGGCCACACCATCACACCATCACACCATCAGGATGGACCGGCCACACCATCACACCATCAGGATGGACCGGCCACACCATCATGCCATCAATCCATCACACCATCAGGATGGACCCGGCCACACCATCACACCATCATGCTGGACGGCCAGCACCATCACACCATCACACCATCAGGCTGGACCGTCCACACCATCACACCATCCAGGCTGGACCGGCCACACCATCACACACTCCAGGCTGGACCGGCCACCATCACCATCCAGGATGGACCGGCCACACCATCACACCATCAGGATGGACCCGGCCACGCCATCATCACCATCCGGATGGACCCGCTCATAACCATCACACCATCAGGCTGGACTGGGCCACGCCATCACACCATCAGGATGGACGGCCCTGCATCACACATCTGGCTGGACTGGCCACACCATCAGGCAGGACGGCCACACCATCACACCATCAGGCTGAACCCGGCCACACCATCACACCATCAGGATGAACCCGGCCACACCATCACACCATCAGGCAGGACTGGCCACAAC
>NC_088229.1:10438854-10505769 GCF_036934945.1 Oncorhynchus masou masou | reverse complement strand
TCTGTCTCTTTCTGTCTCTGTCCGTCTCACCCTCTCAGCCTTTACAACTTTAAGACCATGGAGAACGCTGTGTCCCCAAACGTGGCCCTCACACCCCCACCCCTGACAAAGGCAGGGCCCCTGTCGCCGTCCGTGCCTAGCACCTCCCACCCCAGTGCCGGCAAGGCCCCAGGAAAGGGGGCCAGCCCCATATCCAGGACCCGGAAGAGGAGGGCCACAGGGGAGCTCCCGCACCCAGGCCACAAGCCCCCCTGCTCCCCTTCGGCTGCAGCCAGCAAGCTCCCACACCAAGAGGACAAGGACTCAGAAGTGGAGATTGAGGTGGAGAGCCGAGAGGAATGTGAGTAACTCAGAAACATGTTATGTTTGAAGTGAAAACCTCTGACACAAAACGTAACCGTACACACTCTCTCCTCTCTTTCCCCAGTCACTTCGTCCCTGTCCTCCCTCTCCTCCCCAACCTTCACCTCCTCCAGCTCTGCCAAGGACATAAGCTCGCCCGGCGCCCAGGTCCCAGTGTGTACGGTGACGTCGGCGATGTTGAGCCCCGAGGACGGCCCTCTCGCTGGGGTAGCAGCAGCAGCAATGGCGGTCGTGTTGGCCCCCGAGGGCCCCGGGCCGGGGGGTCTGGAATCAGAGTTGGAGATCCTGAGGCAGGCGCTGGACAGCGGGCTGGACTCCAAGGAGTCTAAGGAGAAGTTTCTGCATGAGATCGTCAAGATGCGGGTGAAGCAGGAGGAGAAGCTGGGCTCAGCCCTGCAGGCCAAACGCAGCCTTCAACAGGTACAGAGACCCATCAATCAACTATCCTATACCCCAATTCACAAATATATAATCAAATATCCATGAATAGGTATAAAATATACATTCATGCATTGCAGAGAAAGGCTGATAAACTATCCCTGTGTGCTGGGGCACCTTGGCTAAGATCCGAGGACCCAGAGCTAATGCCTAGGCTTTAGCCCTGTTTTTACTAATGCCTAGGCTTTAGCCCTGTTTTTACTAATGCCTAGGCTTTAGCCCTGTTATTACTAATGCCCCGGCTTTAGCCCTGTTATTACTAATGCCCCGGCTTTAGCCCTGTTTTTACTAATGCCTAGGCTTTAGCCCTGTTTTTACTAATGCCTAGGCTTTAGCCCTGTTTTTTTTACTAATGCCTAGGCTTTAGCCCTGTTTTTCTTTTACTAATGCCTAGGCTTTAGCCCTGTTTTTTTTTTACTAACGCCTAGGCTTTAGCCCTGTTTTCACTCATGCCTAGGCTTTAGCCCTGTTTTTACTAATGCCTCGGCTTTAGCCCTGTTTTCACTCATGCCTAGGCTTTAGCCCTGTATTTTTTTTTACTAATGCCTAGGCTTTAGCCCTGTTTTTACTAATGCCTAGGCTTTAGCCCTGTTTTCACTAATGCCTAGGCTTTAGCCCTGTTTTTTTTTTACTAATGCCTAGGCTTTAGCCCTGTTTTTTTACTAGTGCCTAGGCTTTAGCCCTGTTTTTTTTTACTAATGCCTAGGCTTTAGCCCTGTTTTTTTTACTAATGCCTAGGCTTAGCCCTGTTTTTTACTAATGCCTAGGCTTTAATTTCCCTGTTAATGCCAGAGGGGAAAGTGTTTTTTTTTTACTAATGCCTAGGCTTTAGCCCAGAAGTTCACTAATGCCTAGGCTTTAGCCCTGTTTTCACTAATGCCTAAGGCTTTAGCCCTGGCAGCTTACACCATGCCTAGGCTTTAGCCCAGAAGTGCTTTTTACTAGTGCCTAGGCTTTGACTTAAGCAACCACAGAAGTTTAACTCAATGCCTAGGCTTTAGCCCTGTTTTTTTTACTAATGCCTAGGCTTAGCCCTGTTTTTTACTAATGTCAGTGTGTCTTAATTTCCTCAAACTCTTAAGTGCTAGACAGAGGGGAAAGTGTTACTTTAAGCTTAAAGTGCTAGACAGAGGGGCAAACCATGACTTAAGCAACTAACACAGAAGGAACTCAGTACTGTAGCACACCATGACTTAAGCAACTAACACAGAAGTGCTCTAACTCAGAGGCCTGGCAGCTTACACCATGACTTAAGCAACTAACACAGAAGGGCTCTAACTCAGAGGCCTGGCAGCTTACACCATGACTTAAGCAACTAACACAGAAGTGCTCTAACTCAGAGGCCTGGCAGCTTACACCATGACTTAAGCAACTAACACAGAAGTGCTCTAACTCAGAGGCCTGGCAGCTTACACCATGACTTAAGCAACTAACACAGAAGTGCTCCAACTCAGAGGCCTGGCAGCTTACACCATGACTTAAGCAACTAACACAGAAGTGCTCTAACTCAGAGGCCTGGCAGCTTACACCATGACTTAAGCAACTAACACAGAAGTGCTCTAACTCAGAGGCCTGGCAGCTTACACCATGACTTAAGCAACTAACACAGAAGTGCTCTAACTGGCAGCTTACACCATGACTTAAGCAACTAACACAGAAGTGCTCTAACTCAGAGGCCTGGCAGCTTACACCATGACTTAAGCAACTAACACAGAAGTGCTCCAACTCAGAGGCCTGGCAGCTTACACCATGACTTAAGCAACTAACACAGAAGGGCTCTAACTCAGAGGCCTGGCAGCTTACACCATGACTTAAGCAACTAACACAGAAGGGCTCTAACTCAGAGGCCTGGCAGCTTACACCATGACTTGGCAAAAAACAACCGACAAACGGATGTTGCTGCGAAAGCAGACGGGGTTGACTTCCATTTTATTTTGGTCTTGGAAAGATACCAATAATTGTTTTTTGAAACGAGCGACAACTGTGTGTGTGCGATGGTACACAAAGTGCATCCTCCCAAGACGAAACATTCTTGAATGACTGTGTTCCACTTGGCTTACGTTAAGTCATTGTCTGGAGATAGAGATGAGTAACACTAACACAACAAACGTCCCAGTTTAAAACAGCAGCCAGTTGAGAGTAAGCAATCACTCTTGTTCAAAGTTGTACTTAATTTACCAGACAGGACATTTAGTAAATTGAGCAAGAAGTAGACTGGAGGATTGTAGTTGGGTTCTTTTCATCATACTTTAACGAGGTAGCTAACAAAGCTTGAGGACAGATACGCTTGTCCTGGCAGTTAGGTTCCCATGACAAGTGAGTTTCCACAGGAACGCACGCACACACACACACACACACACACACACACACACACACACACACACACACACACACACACACACACACACACACACACACACACACACACACACACACACACACCAGAAATCTGTTAGTCTCTCAGTTTCAAAGAGGAAGGAAACCTCACTTCTGTTCGCCCTCTCATCTCCTTAACCCTTGACCTCTAGTAAACACTGGGCTGTGGTGTAATAGAACAGTTTTTTTTCTTGTAAAGCTCTGTTTCTTGATCTTCATATGAATGTATCATTGACTGAAACCACTTGACTGAAACCCCTGCCACCCTTGACTTGATTTGTGCAGAACAATGTCTTCCACAATCGTAACCTTACATTATGCTTACATTGTGTTTGGGTTGAGCTTTCATAACCTTTTGTTTAACGATAGCTCTTTATCTGTTTTCCAGGAGTTCGCTATGACTTTCAGAAGGTTCAAAGTTCAACGGGGCTTCCCCAGGCTCAATGTCAACAGCTTGCTTGTTGTTTGATGTTAGTGTCCTTGAATAGGTTTAATGCCAACTCTTCCTCTGTAGGCTTATGCTAATTAGGTTACACTAACCTGTACTCAGGAATGCTAATGAGTTGACGCCAACTCAGTAATGCGACCTCTATTTAGCTCATGTGTGAACTGTTCCCTAGGAGTTGGAGTTCCTGCGATTGGCTAAGAAAGAGAAGCTCAGGGAGGCCACGGAGGCCAAGCGGAACCTGAGGAAGGAGATTGAGCGCCTTCGTGCCGAGAGCGAGAAAAAGATAAAGGAGGCAAACGAGTCGCGCGTGCATCTGAAGAGGGAGCTGGAGCATGCCCGGCAGCTCAGAGTGTGTGACAAGGGCTGCGAGGCAGGTCGCCTGCGCGCCAAGTACTCCACACAGGTGAGGACACACACAACACACACACACACGGGCAACACAAACCCAGACAGAGCAGTGTCTGTAGTCTGAGTGTGATTACATAAACACTCGGAACGGAAGCTAGCCCTCAGAGTAATTGCATCATTTTTGTCTAACACCAAGGCTAAGTCTTCTCATGGTCAATGGGGAAAGAGAAAAAAAATGTTTCCTCCGTCAAAAATAAATGGGTGTAACCCAAAGAGGAAACAGGAAGAGATGTCTAGTTCCTGTTAAGCATCATGGGAAATGTAGATTAGACAAAACAAAGGGGAGGTACACTCGATTCCTGTCTGTAGTTTCTCTAAAAAGAACAATTCCCTTTCCAGCCCTGTCATAAAGCCCTGTCATAACAACCTGCCATAAAGCCCTGTCAAAACAACCTGCCATAAAGCCCTGCCATAAAGCCCTGCCATAAAGCCCTGTCATAACAACCTGCCATAAAGCCCTGTCATAAAGCCCTGTCATAAAGCCCTGTCATAACAACCTGTCATAAAGCCCTGTCATAAAGCCCTGTCATAACAACCTGCCATAAAGCCCTGTCATAACAACCTGCCATAAAAGCCTTTATTTGAGTGAATGTTTAAAATGTTTATTGTTTTTATAGCGTTTGCAGGCTTTGGGGAGACAGCTAAGTTAGGTCTATGTCAGGGCTCGTCCCAATGTTCACTGTTGTGTGTCTCGGTTAGGGTTAGGGCTTGTCTTAACCCTGTTTCTGGGCAGGATGTGGAGAGACTTAGAGGTTTGCACGCGCAGAGAGAAGGATGTGGCCACTGGCTGTGTGTGTGTGTGTGTGTGTGTGTGTGTGTGTGTGTGTGTGTGTGTGTGTGTGTGTGTGTGTGTGTGTGTGTGTGTGTGTGTGTGTGTGTGTGTGTGTGTGTGTGTGTGTGTGTGTGTGTGTGTGTGTGTGTGTTTTTAAGAGTTTACAGCATGATATTAGGTAGTTAACAAGAAACAACAAAAAATGATGAAAGTAGACACACCAGTCATATAGCCCGGGTCCTCAGTTCAACCCTTCCCTGAAAGTAGACACACCAGTCATATAGCCTGGGTCCTCAGTTCAACCCTTCCCCGAAAGTAGACACACCAGTCATATAGCCTGGGTCCTCAGCTCAACCCTTCCCTGAAAGTAGACACACCAGTCATATAGCCTGGGTCCTCAGCTCCACCCTTAATGGTGCTTTTTGTTTGGTTCCAGATCGAGGACCTGCAGATGAAGCTCCAGCATGCCGAGGCGGATCGCGAGCAGCTCCGGGCAGACCTACTGCAGGAGCGGGAAGCCAGGGAACACCTGGAGAGAGTGGTCAAGGAGCTGCAGCGGCAGCTGTGGCCCAAGGAGCAGAACACGCCTACCCAGGACAACCCTGTCAACAACTAACCCTTCCCATGAACAACCCCGCGTCAATCCCCCACTATCAGCACCTAAAATAAAACTACGCCTGAGACCACCGAGACAGAATAGAGAAAAGTAGAAATATCAATCCTCTATGTGTGCGTGTATCCATCCTCACACAAATTGTATGAGTGCTTGGATGCATCCTTGGAAAGAGAAACAAAGGAAATAAAACTTGGTATTTTAACATGTACCAAGTTGTTACTAGTTGTTGGTATTTGTACATGTACCATGTTGTTACTAGTTGTTGGTATTTGTACATGTACCAAGTTGTTACTAGTTGTTGGTATTTGTACATGGACCAAGTTGTTACTAGTTGTTGGTATTTGTACATGTACCAAGTTGTTACTAGTTGTTGGTATTTGTACATGTACCAAGTTGTTACTAGTTGTTGGTATTTGTACATGTACCAAGCTGTTACTAGTTGTTGGTATTTGTACATGGACCAAGGTGTTACTAGTTGTTGGTATTTGTACATGTACCAAGTTGTTACTAGTTGTTGGTATTTGTACATGGACCAAGTTGTTACTAGTTGTTGGTATTTGTACATGGACCAAGTTGTTACTAGTTGTTGGTATTTGTACATGTACCAAGTTGTTACTAGTTGTTGGTATTTGTACATGTACCAAGTTGTTACTAGTTGTTGGTATTTGTACATGTACCAAGTTGTTACTAGTTGTTGGTATTTGTACATGTACCAAGTTGTTACTAGTTGTTGGTATTTGTACATGTACCAAGTTGTTACTAGTTGTTGGTATTTGTACATGTACCAAGTTGTTACTAGTTGTTGGTATTTGTACATGTACCAAGTTGTTACTAGTTGTTGGTATTTGTACATGTACCAAGCTGTTACTAGTGGTTGATATTTGTACATGGACCAAGTTGTTACTAGGACAAGCACTGAAAACGCACCTCTCCTCCACAAACTGAAAATTGGATCGGAAAAAAATATATATATATATTTAGCACAACATTTAGTTGAGCCTGTATTTTCTGAGACAGAAACTGGTGAACATTTTGGATAAAAACTTTTCTATGATAAAAAAAGAAGAAGATAATAATACAATACTTTTACAACTGGCCTGTTTTGAGACAAAATGGACGAGGAGCCAGGAAGTCGGACTGGACTCCTCAGGCGTGCCCCAGCAGGGCTTCTGCTTCGTTTCCCGTGAAGAAGTTGGAGAATTTCATGACCTTATAAGCTATTTAAGAGACTGCATAACAATGTGTAAAAAAAAAAATGTACGAAAACATTTTCTTTGCTTCTTTGTGCTATAAGAGCTTGGAGACAAAAAAAAAATGGATTTGCAAAAGATATTAACAGACAGCAAGCAAGACAAACTACCGCCAGTGCCATCATGGTTAGTTGGTGTGTAGAGGAGGCCATTCTGATCCATTGAGGAAAAGTATAACACTTGTCTACTATTCCATTAATACATCATGAAGTTTACTATGGAAGGGGTCAGAGGATTGCATTGGACGAGATGTTTTCTCTCTTTGACACAGGTGCTGTATCTGTGTGTTCTGGCACACCTCTTAGGGTGAGCATTTCATTTAGATATTAACAACAAGAGATGTTCACACAAGCACGCGAAACAGCATACACACTTGTCTTCATTATGTGTTTGTGAGCAGTTGGGTTAAAACCCAAAAGTCTTATCTTATAAAGATACACTTTGTGATCATTTTGTATCTGGGTGCAATCTGAAGCCCAGATTTGTACACAGGACTTCTGCTGGGTTTCCCCCTGGGACTGTTGGTTAAAACTAGCTGAAGCCGGCTTTACTGCTTTCCATTTGATTAGCGAGAGTTGGCATGACTTGCTCAAATGAAGATCGAAAATACAATTTTTGAATACTATGATTTTAGGGCTGGAAGTGGCGCCTTTAGCCAGAACCACAACATTTTATTTTTTAATTAAATGATGGTATGTAAATATATATATATATATGTGTTTTGTTTTTTTACAATAATGAATCGCACTTTGTCATTACAAAATACTGTTATAATGCCTTATACTCCCATTATTGTCTTCAATCTTACATTGGAGAGGATATATCCATGACAACAACAATACAAATCCAAGTGAGCATTTTGTTATTATATGCAACTCATTTAAATGCAATGTAATCATGTGTTTAAGACAAAATATTGTAAATAAAAAGAGAGAAAAGGGGTCTACATGCTTGCTTGCTGATACAGTTTGGGCTGTTGGAAAAATGTAATTCCAATCTTTTTTGGCACTAATTATACCATTTTTGTTGTCAATTAACAATTAAAGACAGTGGGATGTAGGGTTGCAAAAGAGAAAATGGCATGGGCGCCCAACTCTCCTAAAATGTGGGTATTTATTAATACGACAGCGATTCATCCACGTTCCAAGGTGTGAAACACAGTGCTTTTAGACCATTCATGGGAAGGCAGTGATTATGACAGTCTGAAGACACATTGCTCATATATTTACCAGAAAAAAAAACATAAAGAGGA
This sequence comes from Oncorhynchus masou masou, assembly GCF_036934945.1. NCBI lineage: Eukaryota > Metazoa > Chordata > Actinopteri > Salmoniformes > Salmonidae > Oncorhynchus > Oncorhynchus masou. The sequence goes on along the minus strand of NC_088229.1, from coordinate 10,497,846 downwards.
TTAATAAAAAATGATATAGATGATTAATAAAAAATACATTTTATAATGCTCCAGTTCAGAATGGGAACAATGCTAATTACAATGTACATTGTGTTTATGCTTTTTTCCTTTGGTTGTTGATGTTGTTGTTTTAAATGTGGGATATTTTTATGGCTTGTTTCTTATGTTCCTTTTTTTCCAATAGAAAACTCATATATTTTCATTCATATGCATGACATTTGAGAAGGTTTGCCATGCATATAGTCATTATTGGGCATTGATACTGTACATGTAAGGATTGTATTGTGTTGTACAGCAAGCCTGTCTTTTCTAGAGAATCTAACCATGTTCATTACATAGTTCAAGAAAATTAACTTTACATGTACACGCAAAAAACACAACCTGAAGTTCAAACACAATGCTGGACAACCTCAAGTGCCTGAAAGTGAGCAGAGGGTTTTCCAGATCAGGAACGCTGGCGATGAAGTAACTGTTTGTATTTGGCCTCAGTAGGAACGTGCTGAAGAGTCAACTCCACCATGGGATGTCATTACCGTCACAGTGCAGATGTCACGCCTGTCACACACAGTGCAGATGTCACGCCTGTCACACACAGTGCAGATGTCACGCCTGTCACACACAGTGCAGATGTCACGCCTGTCACACACAGTGCAGATGTCACGCCTGTCACACACAGTGCAGATGTCACGCCTGTCACACACAGTGCAGATGTCACGCCTGTCACACACAGTGCAGATGTCACGCCTGTCACACACAGTGCAGATGTCACGCCTGTCACACACAGTGCAGATGTCAAGTCTGTCACACACAGTGCAGATGTCACGCCTGTCACACACAGTGCAGATGTCACGCCTGTCACACACAGTGCAGATGTCACGTCTGTCACACACAGTGCAGATGTCACGCCTGTCACACACAGTGCAGATGTCACGCCTGTCACACACAGTGCAGACACTTGTCGACGGAGGGGACATTTTCATTCTTTCTTCTCTCTGCACTATCCCTCTGGATAGGCCTGACTTGACTACATTGCTCAAGCTACAAGATGCAGCTTTTTCCCCCAGTATTTCTAACCCAATACAGTCTAAGGCGGTAATTACATTTACTCTTCTTCTTTTTGAGCAGAAACAATTTAACGACTTATAATTGTAAAAAAAAAAAAAAAAAAAAATCTAATAAGGCATTTTGAATGATTCCTTGAATTCATTCAGAAATGTTCTTTTAGAGATATGCATGTCAAAAATAATTATAGGTATCAACAGATACCATAGCTATGCGGTATTATGAGGTTCACTCTAGGTTGTAGAAAAAGATGACCTACCATTTTTATGAGATTTGGTCTGTCTATCCAAATGTGGACATCTCTAACTAGTGAAGAAGGCATTATGTCCGAGCCCCATGTCTTAACAAACATTAGAAAGGCCAATGTTATTTAGAGACTGACACTGAGTCTGTGACTTTTGCAGACCTAAAATTGGTACATTTTATAGTTGTTTTTACACTCAAGTGAATTGATATTTGTAGTTTCCTTTTCATGGTTTTCTACAAAAAAAGGGAGAAAATGACGACATTGGCTCTTTGCTCCCAAGTAAAAGAAAAAAACGCATAAATGATTTATTATTTTTTAAATAAGAACCATTTTGCTAAATGGAGGACAAAGAAGAAGCAATAACAGTAGAACATATAAAACTAGCCAGTGTGAAGATTTAAAAATATAAGAATTTACAAGTGTAAATAATCTTTCATTTTTACAATATTGTATTATATATGTACATGGTGTTTCCTTTTTATCCAAAACAAATCTTTTCTCACAGCTGTCTTGTTTTGTTTTGGCTTGTGTTTTAATAACCAAGAACATGTTTCAAAAACAGTTATTGCAGTGCATTAGAGAATATTCTCTACATAAACATGTTGTTTATCCAATTATTTCGATTTTTATTTTACTGTAAGGTCTTTATATTGAAATACTTTTTTCACCAGTTCATCTATTTTTTACAATATATTCAATATCAGATAGTGTACAGTGCCTTCAGAAAGTGTTCATAACCCTTGACTTATTCCACATTTTGTTATGTTCCAGCCTGAATAAAACATGTTTTAAATATATGTTTTGTCTCACCCATCTACTCACAAAACCCCATAATGACAAAGTGAAAACATGTTTTAGACAATTCTGCTAATTTATTGAAAATGAAATACAGAAATATCTTAATTTACATAAGTATTCTCATCCCCGAGTCAATACTTTGTAGAAGTACCTTTGGCAACAATTCCAGCTGAGTCTTTCTGGGAACGTTTCTAAGAGCTTTCCACACCTGGATTGTGCCACATTTGCCCATCATATTTTTTTTTAAATCTTCAAGCTCGGTCAAATGGGGTGTTGATCATTGCTAGACAACCATAGATTTTCAAGTAGATTTAAGTCAAAACTGACTCGGCCATTTAGGAACATTAAATGTTTTCTTAGTTAGCAACTCCTGTGTAGATTTGGCCTTGTGTTTTAGGTTATGGTCCTGCTGAAAGGGGAATACATCTCCCAGTGTCTGGTGGAAAACAGACTGAACCAGATTTTCCTTTAGGATTTTGCTTGTGCTTAGAACCATTCTGTTTCTTTTTTTATCCTGAAAAGTCCTTAACAATTATAAGCATACCCATAACATGATGCAGCCACACTATGCTTGAAAATATGGAGAATTGTGCTCAGTAATATGTTGTATTCAGGACAAAAAGTTATTTCACTCTGTCAATTAGGTTAGTATTGTGGAGAACTACAATATTGTTGATCCATCCTCAGTTTTCTCCAATCACAGCCATTAAACTCTGAACTTTTTAAAAAGTCACCATTGGCCTCATGGTGTAATCCTAGAGTGGTTTCTTTCCTCTCCGTCATTTGAGTTAGGAAGGACGCCTCTTTGTAGTGATTGGGTGTATTGATACACCATCCAAAGTGTAATTAATATGCTCAAAGGGATGTTCAATGTCCGCGATATTCAATGTCTGTTTTTTTACCCATCTACCAATAGGTGCCCTTTGTGAGGCATTGAAAAACCTCCCTGGTCTTTGTGGTTGAATCTGTGTTTGAAATTGACTGCTCGACTGAGGGACCTTACACATATGTGTGGGGTACAGAGATAGGGTAGTCATTCAAAAATCATGTTTAACACTATTAATGCACACAGAGTAAGTCCATGCAACTTATTATGTGACTTGTTAAGCACAGTTTTACTCCTGAACTTATTTAGGCTTGTCATAACATAGGTGTTGAATACTTATTGACTCAAGACATTTCAGCTTTTCGTTTCTAATTTGTAAACATTTCGGAAAACATAATTCCGCTTTGACATTATGGGGTATTGTGTGTAAAAAAAAAAAATCTAAATGTAATCAATTTTAAATTCAGGCTGTCACAACAAAATGTGGAAAAAGTCAAGGGGTGTGAATACTTTCTGAATGCACTGTATGAATGTGTTATTCAATGTGTTTCTATGGGTTAATAGCAGTAAGGCCAAATTCAATGTTTCATCAAGTAATGGTAGAAATGGGTCACACAAGAACTATCGCCACCTCGCCGGTTTTTCCCCATCCTCATGTATATTTTAGCCCTACGCTGCTGCTAATACTATATCAACTTTACAATTCTAGAAATATTTTTATGTAAGAGGTAAATGTATGCTTTCTCGTTTATTAATGACGCATATATAGTATGAGGAAAACGCTTGGCTTATTTATCTACTCCTTCCTCTCCCTTGCCCCCCCCCATCCATCGACACCCTCTCACAACACGGACTATATTGTAAAGTAAAGGACTTTATGAGATTATGTTTGGAAACAGCTATGCTTATATACCACAGTGACTGAATGTACAGTGTATAGATGCATTAGCAGAAATAAAGTTGTTTGTCCAGATTAAATGGCCCACATTTCGTTCTTATTAACAGCTGTTATGTTTCTTGCTTGTGACCATCAGTTTGGCTGACATGAATTCAAACCCTTGACTCGGGCGTCACAGTTTCTACACAACGCAATGACTTAGAATAATATTTTTGTACAAGCGTTAACCCACCTTTTGCAACAAACAAAAAAACGCTTCGAAAGTATAGGGAGTGTTACTCAATTCACCTCACGCCCGGTAATTGGTGATACCTTGGCAGAGTTACAAAGGCATTGAGTCATTGTGTCTCACTGAATAGCTCATGAATTGAACATTAAATGCATCAAATTCAAAGATAGAGGATCTTAAGGAATCAGACAGAGAGTTAACACCATTCAGTTACAGTCCTGGTTGTGGCAGAATCACCGTTATAATGTATCTAGCTACACACTGTAACACCACCCAAAGGACACACTGTAACACCACCCAAAGGACACACTGTAACACCACCCAAAGGACACACTGTAACACCACCCAAAGGACACATTGTAACACCACCCAAAGGACCCACTAACACCACCCAAAGGACACACTGTAACACCACCCAAAGGACACACTGTAACACCACCCAAAGGACACACTAACACCACCCAAAGGACGCACTGTAACAACACCCAAAGGACACACTGTAAAACCACCCAAAGGACACACAGTAAAACACCACCCAAAGGACACACTGTAACACCACCCAAAGGACCCACTGTAACACCACCCAAAGGACACATTGTAACACCACCCAAAGGACGCACTGTAACACCACCCAAAGGACACATTGTAACACCACCCAAAGGACACATTGTAACACCACCCAAAGGACACACTGTAACACCACCCAAAGGACACATTGTAACACCACCCAAAGGACACACTGTAACACCACCCAAAGGACACATTGTAACACCACCCAAAGGACACACTGTAACACCACCCAAAGGACACATTGTAACACCACCCAAAGGACACACACAAACACCACCTAAAGGACACACTAACACCACCCAAAGGACACACTGTAACACCACCCAAAGGACACACTGTAACACCACCCAAAGGACACACTGTAACACCACCCAAAGGACACATTGTAACACCACCCAAAGGACACACTAACACCACCCAAAGGACGCACTGTAACACCACCCAAAGGACACTGTAACACCACCCAAAGGACACACTGTAACACCACCCAAAGGACACACTGTAACACTACATTTCCGCGATAAGAATGAATAGAGTCCCTAAAGGAACAACCCATGTTTTTGCTTCGGGCCGGCTCTGACTGAATGTGTGGTTATTGATGTGGGTACATAAACCCGCGAGCCACTTTGGCCGCTCATGACCAGTTCCGTTTTTTTGTGTGGCCCCCACTCCCATCAAAGTTGACCATCCCTGTAGTAGGACATTGTACAATTTGATGTAAACATCCATTGAATGTACACACACACCCTTGCTTACCAGACGTGTCCATGTGGCTTCACTGCAAGCTTTATCATACCCTTACTATACTGCTGTGTCTCTGCATGTCAGGCTTTTGACTTAAACAGTGTTTGCAGTAGTAAGGTGTTGTACTCTGGTGTGTAAGATGTGGTTTCATGTCACGGTGCAGGCTTTTATTTGAGTTGAGAGCCTCTTCCTCTCTCTGGTAGTTGTCAGTTTCCACGATGACAACTCGTGCACGTCACTTTGGTATATTGTGGGTTCTTGAATAGCTCAGGGGTCATATATATATATCCCATTTAGCAGACGCTTTTGTCCAAGGTGACTTACAAGTCGGCTGGGGCCACTACTTTTGCATATGGGTGGTCCCAGCGGGAATCGAACCCACGACACTTGGCGTTGCAAGCGCCATGCTCTACCGACTGAGCCACACAGGACCCCAGGGGTCTGAGTTCTGAAGCACAGACTCCGAGGCATGTGGGACAGATGTGCTTTCCCTGGTGTTGTTGGTCCAGTTGTGCAGGAGTGATGCTTTCCTCTGGCTGCAGTTAGATGGTTGTGTCTGTCCTTCTCTAAGGGTTCTATTCAATCAGCATCATGAAAGTTCAGCTTTACAGCGTGATTTAAATTTAAAAGGTAATGTTTACCGAGACTGCCTTCGCGGTAAATGCCTCTTATGTTGGCTTAATTGAAAATCCCGTTTACATTTCTCTCACGGAATCTGAAACGCTTCAGATTTACAGATTAAATAGAGCCCTAAATTGTCAACTTCTATGAGGGTTTTGGAGTGACAGGTGGATCGGTTAGAGGAAACATCTGTTAATTGGCTCGGCTGGATTTGGCAAAACTTGAGGTTGTGTTTCAGGTTGTCTTTGAATCGTTTTTTTTTAGGGGGGGTCGGCTTGTCTTCTGGTGTAGCTCATCTTGGGAGGCACTGTTGAGACATTCTGATGGTGTGGTAGTGTGGTTGTCACACCCTGGTCTAGTATTTTGTGTTTTTCTTCATGTATTGGGTCAGGCCAGGGTGTGGCATGGATTTTTTGTATTGTGGTGTGTTTTGTCTTGGGGTTTTGGTGTGTATGTATTTGGGATTGTAGCTAGTGGGGTTAACTAGCAAAGTCTATGGCTGTCTGGAGTGGTTCTCAATCAGAGGCAGGTGCTTATCGTTGTCTCTGATTGGGAACAATATTTAGCCATATTCTTTGAGGTTGCCGTGGGTGATTGTCCTTAGTGTCTTGATGTCCTTGTGCTGTGTTAGTTGACACCAGTTTAGGCTGTTTCGGTTTTCATTTTCGTTTATTTGTTTTGTAGTGTTTTGTATTGATTCGTGTTACGTTTGTTTTATTAAACATGGATCACAATAGACACGCTGCAGTTTGGTCCGACTCTCCTTCACCATATGAAAACCGTGACAGTGGTAGTGTGGTGGTGTTGAGACATCCTGATGGTGTGGTGGTGTTGAGACATTCTGATGGTGTGGTGGTGTTAAGACATCCTGATGGTGTGGTGGTGTTGAGACATTCTGGTGGTGTGGTGGTGTGGTAGTGTGGTGCTGTTGAGACATCCTGATGGTGTGGTGGTGTTGAGACATCCTGATGGTGTGGTGGTGTTGAGACATTCTGATGGTGTGATGGTGTGATGGTGTGGCCGGTCCATCCTGATGGTGTGATGGTGTGGCCGGTCCATCCTGATGGTGTGGCCGGTCCAGCCTGATGGTGTGATGGTGTGGCCAGTCCATCCTGATGGTGTGATGGTGTGATGGCGTGGCCGGTCCATCCTGATGGTGTGATGGTGTGGCCGGTCCTTCCTGATGGTGTGATGGTGTGGCCGGTCCAGCCTGATGGTGTGATGGCATGGCATGGTGTGGCCAGTCCATCCTGATGGTGTGATGGTGTGGGTGGTCCATCCTGATGGTGTGATGGTGTGGCGGTCCATGGTGTGATGGTGTGGCGGTCCAGCCTGATGTTGTGATGGTGTGGCCGGTCCAGCCTGATGGTGTGATGGTGTTTGTGGCCAGTCCATCCTGATGGTGTGATGGTGTGGCCGGTCCATTCTGATGGTGTGATGGTGTGGCCGGTCCAGCCTGATGGTGTGATGGTGTGGCCAGTCCTGCCTGATGGTGTGATGGTGTTGCCAGTCCTGCCTGATGGTGTGATGGTGTGATGGTGTTGGCCGGTCCAGCATGATGGTGTGATGTTGTGATGGTGTGGCCGGTCCATCCTGATGGTGTGATGGATTGATGGCGTGATGGTGTGTCCGGTCCATCCTGATGGTGTGGCCGGTCCAGCCTGATGGTGTGATGGCGTGATGGTGTGGCCTGTCCAGCCTGATGGTGTGATGGTGTGGCCAGTCCTGCCTGATGGTGTGATGGTGTTGCCAGTCCTGCCTGATGGTGCAATGGTGTCCATCCTGATGGTGTGATAGTGTGATGGTGTGGCCTGTCCATCCTGATGGTGTGATGTTGTGGCCAGTCCATCCTGATGGTGTGATGGTGTGGCCGGTTCATCCTGATGGTGTGATGGTGTGGCCGGTTCAGCCTGATGGTGTGATGGTGTGGCCAGTCCATCCTGGTGGTGATGGTGTGGCCAGTCCATTCTGATGGTGATGGTGTGATGGCGTGGCCGGTCCATCCTGATGGTGTGATGGTGTGGCCAGTCCAGCCTGATGGTGTGATGGTGTGGCCGGTCCATCCTGATGGTGTGATGGCGTGGCGGTCCATCCTGATGGTGTGATGGTGTGGTGTGGCCGGTCCATCCTGATGGTGTGATGGTGTTTTGCCATTCCAGCCTGATGGTGTGTGTGTGATGGTGTGGCCGGTCCAGCCTGATGGTGTGATGGTGTGGACGGTCCAGCCTGATGGTGTGATGGTGTCCTGCCTGATGGTGTGATGATGTTGGTCCAGATGGTGATGGTGTGATGGTGTATGGCGTGGCCTGTCTATCCTGATGGTGTGATGTTGTGGCCATTGATGGTGTGATGGTGTGGCCGGTCCATCCTGATGGTGTGATGGTGTGGCCAGTCCATCCTGATGGTGTGATGGTGTGGCCGGTTCATCCTGATGGTGTGATGGCGTGGCCGGTCCATCCTGATGGTGTGATGGTGTGATGGTGTGATGGTGTCCTGGCCTGGGTCCAGCCTGATGGTGTGATGGTGTGGGCGGTCCATCCTGATGGTGTGATGGATTGATGGCGTGATGGTGTGGGCGGTCCAGCCTGATGGTGTGATGGTGTGGCCAGTCCAGCCTGATGGTGTGATGGTGTGATGGTGTGGCCGGTCCAGCCTGATGGTGTGATGGTGTGATGGTGTGATGGTTTGGCCGGTCCAGCCTGATGGTGTGATGGTGTCCATCCTGATGGTGTGATGGTGTGATGGTGTGGCGGTCCATCCTGATGGTGTGATGGATTGATGGTGTGGCCTGTCCAGCCTGATGGTGTGATGGGGTGGCCGGTCCATCCTGATGGTGTGATGGTGTGGCCGGTCCAGCCTGATGGTTTGATGGTGTGGCCGGTCCTGCCTGATGGTTTGATGGTGTGGCCGGTCCTGCCTGATGGTGTGATGGTGTGGCCGGTCCATCCTGATGGTGTGATGGTGTGGCCGGTCCATCCTGATGGTGTGATGGTGTGGCCGGTCCAGCCTGATGGTGTGATGGTGTGGCCGGTCAATCCTGATGGTTTGATGGTGTGATGGCGTGGCCGGTCCATCCTGATGGTGTGATGGTGTGGCCGGTCCTTCCTGATGGTGTGATGGTGTGGCCAGTCCATCCTGATGGTGTGATGGTGTGGCCAGTCCATCCTGATGGTTTTCTGATGGTGTGATGGTGTGGCGTGGCGGTCCATCCTGATGGTGTGATGGTGTGGCCAGTCCATCCTGATGGTGTGATGGTGTGATGGTGTGGCCGGTCCATCCTGATGGTGTGATGGTGTGGCCGGTCCATCGTGATGGTGTGATGGTGTGGCCGGTCCAGCCTGATGGTGTGATGGTGTTTTGCCATTCCATCCTGATGGTGTGATGGTGTGATGGTGTGGCCTGTCCATTCCTGATGGTGTGATGGTGTGGCCTGTCCTGCCTGATGGTGTGATGGTGTTGCCAGTCCTGCCTGATGGTGCATGGTGTGATGGTCCTGCCTGATGGTGTGGCCTGTCCATCCTGATGGTGTGATGGTGTGGCCAGTCCATCCTGATGGTGTGATGGCGTGGCCGATCCAGCCTGATGGTGTGATGGTGTGGCAGGTCCAGCCTGATGGTGTGATGGTGTGGCCAGTCCATCCTGATGGTGTGATGGTGTGATGGTGTGGCCGGTCCATCCTGACGGTGTGATGGTGTGGCCGGTCCAGCCTGATGGTGTGATGGTTTGGCCGGTCCAGCCTGATGGTGTGATGGTGTGGCAGGTCCATCCTGATGGTGTGATGGTGTGATGGTGTGGCCGGTCCAGCCTGATGGTGTGATGGTGTGATGGTGTGGCCTGTCCAGCCTGATAGTGTGATGGTGTGGCCGGTCCATCCTGATGGTGTGATGGTGTGGCCGGTCCATCCTGATGGTGTGATGGTGTGGCCGGTCCATCCTGATGGTGTGATGGTGTGATGGTGTGGCCTGTCCATTCTGATGGTGTGATGGTGTGGCTGGTCCATCCTGATGGTGTGATGGTGTGGCCTGTCCAGCCTGATGGTGTGATGGTGTGGCCAGTCCTGCCTGATGGTGTGATGGTGATGGTGTGGCCAGTCCTGCCTGATGGTGTGATGGTGTGATGGTGTTGGTGTGGCCGGTCCAGCATGATGGTGTGATGGTGTGATCCATCCTGGTGGAGCCGGTCCATCCTGATGGTGTGATGGATTGATGGCGTGATGGTGTGTCCGGTCCATCCTGATGGTGTGATGGTGTGGCCAGTCCAGCCTGATGGTGTGATGGCGTGATGGTGTGGCCTGTCCAGCCTGATGGTGTGATGGTGTGATGGTGTGGCCAGTCCTGCCTGATGGTGTGATGGTGTTGCCAGTCCTGCCTGATGGTGCAATGGTGTGATGGTGTAGTGGCGTGGCCTGTCTATCCTGATGGTGTGATGGTGTGGCCGGTCCAGCCTGATGGTGTAATGGTGTGGCTGGTCCATCCTGGTGGTGTGATGGTGTTGCCAGTTCATCCTGATGGTGTAATGGTGTGGGCGTGGCGGTCCATCCTGGTGGTGTGATGGTGTGGCCGGTCCAGCCTGATGGTGTAATGGTGTGGCCGGTCCATCCTGGTGGTGTGATGGTGTGGCCAGTCCATCCTGATGGTGTGATGGTGTGGATGGTGTGATGGCGTAGCCGGTCCATCCTGATGGTGTGATGGTGTGGCCAGTCCAGCCTGATGGTGTGATGGTGTGGCCGGTCCTGCCTGATGGTGTGGCCAGTCCAGCCAGATGTGTGATGGCGTGGCCGGTCCATCCTGATGGTGTGATGGCGTGGCCAGTCCAGCCTGATGGTGTGATGGCGTGGCCGGTCCATCCGGATGGTGTGATGGCGTGGCCGGTCCATCCTGATGGTGTGATGGTGTGGCCGGTCCATCCTGATGGTGTGTTGGTGTGGCCGGTCCAGCCTGAGTGTGTGATGGTGTGGCAGGTCCAGCCTGATGGTGTGATGGTGTTGGCCGGTCCAGCATGATGGTGTGATGGTGTGGCCGGTCCATCCTGATGGTGTGATGGATTGATGGCGTGATGGTGTGGCCGGTCCATCCTGATGGTGTGATGGTGTGGCCGGTCCATCCTGATGGTGTGATGGTGTGGCCTGTTCCAGCCTGATGGTGTGATGGTGTGGCCGGTCCAGCCTGAGGTGTGATGGTGTGGCCGGTCCATCCTGATGGTGTGATGGTGTGGTCCATGGATGGTGTGATGGTCCAGCCTGTTCCAGCCTGATGGTGTGATGGTGTGGCCTGTTCCAGCCTGATGGTGTGATGGTGTGGCCGGTCCAGCCTGATGGTGGATGTGTGATGGTGTGGCCGGTCCAGCCTGATGGTGTGATGGTGTGATGGTGTGGGCGGTCCATCCTGATGGTGTGATGGATTGATGGCGTGATGGTGTGGCCGGTCCATCCTGATGGTGTGATGGTGTGGCCGGTCCAGCCTGATGGTTTGATGGTGTGGCCGGTCCTGCCTGATGGTGTGATGGTGTGGCCGGTCCATTCCGATGGTGTGGCAGGTCCATCCTGATGGTGTGGCCGGTCCATCCTGATGGTGTGATGGTGTGGCCGGTCCAGCCTGATGGTGTGATGGTGTGGCCGGTCAATCCTGATGGTTTGATGGTGTTGCCGGTCAATCCTGATGGTGTGATGGTGTGGCCGGTCCAGCCTGAGGGTGTGATGGTGTGATGATATGATGGTGTTGCCGGTCCAGCCTGATGGTGTGATGGTGTGGCCGGTCCATCCTGATGGTGTGATGGTGTGGCCGGTCCATGCTGATGGTGTGATGGTGTGGCCGGTCCAGCCTGATTGTGTGATTGTGTGGCCTGTCCAGCCTGATAGTGTGATGGTGTGGCCGGTCCATCCTGATGGTGTGATGGTGTGGCCGGTCCATCCTGATGGTGTGTCCAGCCTGATGGTGTGATGGTGTTTTGGTCCATCCTGATGGTGTGATGGTGTGATGGTGTGGCCGGTCCATCCTGATGGTGTGATGGTGTGGCGGTATCCTGGTGTGGCCCATCCTGATGGTGTGATGGCCAGCCTGATGGTGTGATGGTGTCCAGCCTGATGGTGTGATGGCGTGGCTGGTCCATCCTGATGGTGTGATGGTGTGGCTGGTCCATCCTGATGGTGTGATGGTGTGGCTGGTCCATCCTGATGGTGTGATGGTGTGGCCGGTCCAGCCTGATGGTGTGATGTTGTGGCCGGTCCAGCCTGAGGGTGTGATGGTGTGATGGTGTGGCCAGTCCAGCCTGATGGTGTGATGGTGGCCGATCCAGCCTGATGGTGTGATGGTGTGATGTTGGCGGTCCAGCATGATCGTGTGATGTCCATCCATCCTGATGATTTGATGATTTGAGGATGATGGCGTGATGGTGTGGCGGTCCATCCTGATGGTCCATCCTGATGGTGTGATGGCGTGATGGTGTGGCTGGTCCATCCTGATGGTGTGATGGTGTGGCCGGTCCATCCTGATGGTGTGATGGTGTGGCCGGTCCATCCTGATGGTGTGATGGTGTGGCCGGTCCAGCCTGAGTGTGTGATGGTGTGGCCGGTCCAGCCTGATGGTGTGATGGTGTGATGGTGTGGCCGGTCCAGCCTGATGGTGTGATGGTGTGATGGTGTTGGCCGGTCCAGCATGATGGTGTGATGGTGTGGCCGGTCCATCCTGATGGTGTGATGGATTGATGGCGTGATGGTGTGGCCGGTCCATCCTGATGGTGTGATGGTGTGGCCGGTCCATCCTGATGGTGTGATGGTGTGGCCAGTCCATCCTGATGGTGTGATGGCGTGGCCGGTCCATCCTGATGGTGTGATGGCGTGGCCGTCCATCCTGATGGTGTGATGGTGTGGCTCCTGATGGTGTGATGGTGTGGCCTGTCCAGCCTGATGGTGTGATGGTGTGGCCGGTCCAGCCTGATGGTGTGATGGTGTGGCCGTCCAGCCTGATGGTGTGATGGTGTGGCCGGTCCAGCCTGATGGTGTGATGGTGTGATGGTGTTGGCCGGTCCAGCCTGATGGTGTGATGGTGTGATGGTGTGGGCGGTCCATCCTGATGGTGTGATGGATTGATGGCGTGATGGTGTGGCCGGTCCATCCTGATGGTGTGATGGTGTGGCCGGTCCAGCCTGATGGTGTGATGGTGGGCGGTCCTGCCTGATGGTGTGATGGTGTGGCCGGTCCATCCTGATGGTGTCCATCCTGATGGTGTGATGGTGTGGCGGTCCATCCTGATGGTGTGATGGTGTGGCCGGTCCAGCCTGATGGTGTGATGGTGTGGCCGGTCATCCTGATGGTTTGATGGTGTTGCCGGTCAATCCTGATGGTGTGATGGTGTGGCCAGTCCAGCCTGATGTGATGGTGTGATGATATGATGGTGGGCGGTCCAGCCTGATGGTGTCATGGTGTGGCAGGTCCAGCCTGATGGTGTGATGGTGTGGCCGGTCCATCCTTATGGTGTGATGGTGTGGCTGGTCATCCTGATGGTTTGATGGTGTTGGGTCCAATCCTGATGGTGTGATGGTGTGGCCGGTCCAGCCTGAGGGTGTGATGGTGATATGATGGTGTGGCCGGTCCAGCCTGATGGTGTGATGGTGTGGCCGGTCCAGCCTGATGGTGTCATGGTGTGGCCGGGTCCAGCCTGATGGTGTGATGGTGTGGCGGTCCAGTGATGGTGATTGTGTGGCCTGTCCAGCCTGATAGTGTGATGGTGTGGCGGTCCATCCAGATGGTGTGATGTTGTGGCTGGTCCAGCCTGATGGTGTGATGGTGTGATGATGGTGTTTTGCCGTCCATCCTGATGGTGATGGTGTGATGGTGTGGCCGGTCCATCCTGATGGTGTGATGGTGTGGCCGGATCCTGGTGGTGTGATGGTGTGGCCCATCCTGATGGTGTGATGGCGTGGCCGGTCCTGCCTGATGGTGTGATGGTGTGGCCAGTCCAGCCTGATGGTGTGATGGTGGCCGGTCCAGCCTGATGGTGTGATGGTGGCTGGTCCATCCTGATGGTGTGATGGTGTGGCTGGTCCATCCTGATGGTGTGATGGTGTGGCTGGTCCATCCTGATGGTGTGATGGTGTGGCCGGTCCATCCTGATGGTGTGATGGTGTGGCCGTTCCAGCCTGATGGTGTGATGGCGTGATGGTGTGGTCCAGCCTGATGGTGTGATGGTGTGGCCGGTCCATCCTGATGGTGTGATGGTGTGGCGGTCCATGGTGTGATGGTTGGTCCATCCTGCCTGATGGTGTAATGGTGTGATGGTGTGATGGTGTGGCCGGTCCATCCTGATGGTGTGATGGCGTGGCCGGTCCATCCTGATGGTGTGATGGTGTGGCCGGTCCATCCTGATGGTGTGATGGTGTCCATCCTGATGGTGTGATGGTGTGATGGTGTTGGCCAGGTCCAGCATGATGTTGTGATGGTGTGGCCGATCCATCCTGATGATTTGATGATTTGATTTGATGGTGTGATGGTGTGGCGGTCCATCCTGATGGTGTGATGGTGTGGCCGGTCCATCCTGATGGTGTGATGGTGTGATGGTGTGGCCAGTCCATCCTGATGGTGTGATGGTGTGGCCGGTCCATTCTGATGGTGTGATGGTGTGGCCGGTCCATCCTGATGGTGTGATGGTGTGATGGTGTGGCTGGTCCATCCTGATGGTGTGATGGTGTGGCTGATCCATCCTGATGATTTGATGATTTGATGGATTAATGGCGTGATGGTCCATCCTGATGGTGTGATGGTGTGGCCGGTCCAGCCTGATGGTGTGATGGCGTGATGGTGTGGCCGGTCCAGCCTGATGGTGTGATGGTGTGGCGGTCCATCCTGATGGTGTGATGGTGTGGCCGGTCCAGCTTGATGGTGTGATGGTTGGGCCAGTCCTGCCTGATGGTGTAATGGTGTAATGGTGTGATGGTGTGATCCTGATGGTGTGATGGCGTGGCGGTCCATCCTGATGGTGTGATGGTGTGGCGGTCCATCCTGATGGTGTGATGGCGTTGCCGGTCCATCCTGATGGTGTGATGGTGTTGGCGGTCCAGCATGATGTTGTGATGGTGTGGCCGATCCATCCTGATGATTTGATGATTTGATGGATTGATGGCGTGATGGTGTGGCGGTCCATCCTGATGGTGTGATGGTGTGGCCTTTCCAGCCTGATGGTGTGATGGCGTGATGGTGTGGCCGGTCCATCCTGATGGTGTGATGGTGTGGCGGTCCATCCTGATGGTGTGATGGTTGGGCCAGTCCTGCCTGATGGTGTAATGGTAATGGTGTAATGGTGTAATGGTGTGATGGTGTGGCCGGTCCATCCTGATGGTGTGATGGCGTGGCGGTCCATCCTGATGGTGTGATGGTGTGGCCGGTCCATCCTGATGGTGTGATGGCGTTGCCGGTCCATCCTGATGGTGTGATGGTGTGTCCAGCATGATGGTGTGATGGTGTGGCCGATCCATCCTGATGATTTGATGATTTGATGGATTGATGGTGTGATGGTGTGGCCGGTCCATCCTGATGGTGTGATGGTGTGGCCGGTCCAGCCTGATGGTGTGATGGTGTTGGTGTTGGCCGGTCCAGCATGATGGTGTGATGGTGTGGCCGATCCATCCTGATGATTTGATGATTTGATTGATTGATGGCGTGATGGTGTGGCCGGTCCATCCTGATGGTGTGATGGTGTGGCCGTTCCAGCCTGATGGTGTGATGGCGTGATGGTGTGGCCGGTCCAGCCTGATGGTGTGATGGTGTGGCCGGTCCATCCTGATGGTGTGATGGTGTGGCCGGTCCAGCTTGATGGTGTGATGGTTGGGCCAGTCCTGCCTGATGGTGTAATGGTGTAATGGTGTAATGGTGTGATGGTCCATCCTGATGGTGTGGGTGTGGCGGTCCATCCTGATGGTGTGATGGTGTGATGGTGTGGCCAGTCCATCCTGATGGTGTGATGGTGTGATGGTGTTCCTGATGGTGTGATGGCGTTGCCAGGTCATACAGCTGTTTGATGGTGGGACTGTACAGGTCCATCCATGATGCTGTTTGACGTTGGGACCATCCTGATGGGTCCAGCCATAAGCTGTTTGTTGACTTTTTGGACTGGTTGGAAACCTTGTCCAGCCATACAGCTGTTTGATCGTTGGGACTGTCCAGAATGTCCAGCCATACAGCTGTTTGACGTTGGGACTGTACAGAGTCCAGCCATACAGCTGTTTGACGTTGGGACTGTCCAGAGTCCAGCCATACAGCTGTTTGACATTGGGACTGTACAGAGTCCAGCCATACAGCTGTTTGACGTTGGGACTGTACAGAGTCCAGCCATCCAGCTGTTTGACGTTGGGACTGTCAGAGTCCAGCCATACAGCTGTTTGACGTTGGGACTGTACAGAGTCCAGCCATACAGCTGTTTGACGTTGGGACTGTACAGAGTCCAGCCATACAGCTGTTTGACGTTGGGACTGTCCAGAGTCCAGCCATACAGCTGTTTGACGTTGGGACTGTCCAGAGTCCAGCCATACAGCTGTTTGACGTTGGGACTGTCCAGAGTCCAGCCATACAGCTGTTTGACGTTGGGACTGTCCAGAGTCCAGCCATACAGCTGTTTGACGTTGGGACTGTCCAGAGTCCAGCCATGCAGCTGTTTGACGTTGGGACTGTCCAGAGTCCAGCCATGCAGCTGTTTGACGTTGGGACTGTCCAGAGTCCAGCCATACAGCTGTTTGACGTTGGGACTGTCCAGAGTCCAGCCATACAGCTGTTTGACGTTGGGACTGTCCAGAGTCCAGCCATACAGCTGTTTGACGTTGGGACTGTCCAGAGTCCAGCCATACAGCTGTTTGACGTTGGGACTGTCCAGAGTCCAGCCATACAGCTGTTTGACGTTGGGACTGTCCAGAGTCCAGCCATACAGCTGTTTGACTTTGGGACTGTCCAGAGTCCAGCCATACAGCTGTTTGACGTTGGGACAGAGTCCAGCCATACAGCTGTTTGACGTTGGGACAGAGTCCAGCCATACAGCTGTGAAGAGTGATTGTATTCCAGTAGAAATGCTGGAAGAACATAATTGAAAAGATTAACACTGCGTCCAGATATTAGTATTTATTTGAGGGGATGAAATGGAAGCTATGCACTTCTATCATTCACAAGTCTGTACCAATACACTTAGTCCAAACCCATATGGCATGAGACAAACGCTCACAAGTCTGTACCAATTGTAACGGCGTTCTTCTTTTGTTGAAAGAGAGTCGGACCGAAATGCAGCGTGTAGGTTACTCATGTTTATTAGTGAAACAAAACAAACGAACTATACACGAATAACAAAATAAATACAAAACAACAAACAGAACGTGAAACCTATTACAGCCTGACTGGTGAAACTAACACAGAGACAGGAACAATCACCCACGAAATGCAAAGCGAAAACCAGGCTACCTAAATACGGTTCCCAATCAGAGACAACGAGTATCACCTGACTCTGATTGAGAACCGCCTCAGGCAGCCAAACCTATTAAACACACACACCCCTAATCAGCTACAATCCCAAATACTACAAACCCCAATAAGAAACTACAATACATAATAAACCCATGTCACACCCTGGTCTGACTAACTAATAAACTAAAACACAAAATACTAAGACCAAGGCGTGACACCAATACACTTAGTCTAAACCCATATGGCATGAGACAAACGCTCACAAGTCTGTACCAATACACTTAGTCCAAACCCATATGGCATGAGACAAACGCTCACAAGTTTCGATATGATATGACACACGTCACTACTCATATGAGAAGTGATGTGTGTCGAACAATGTCGTGATGAACATGAAGCCAGTGAAAAAAAATCAATGTAAGACAATAAGCCATTTTGGAACTCCATCCCGTGATTTCCCTTTAGCCCAGCTTGGTGTATCACAGTGGCTCGCCCACCCACCACTGACCGGTGTAGGGTGAACCACGGACCGTCTTACTCCACGATGCCAGACCAGGCCCAGACTGGTGTTGCCTCCCTCCCTGCCTGCTCCTATCGCCCACATTCCCCACCATGGTGAGGACTCTCATCAGATCTCATCAGACACACTCCTCTGCTATGCTGTGCTCTCCCCAGCTCAGCTCTCCCAGCTCAGCTCTCCCCAGCTCAGCTCTCCCCAGCTCAGCTCTCCCCAGCTCAGTCTCCCCCAGCTCAGCTCTCCCAGCTCAGCTCTCCCCAGCTCAGCTCTCCCAGCTCAGCTCTCCCAGCTCAGCTCTCCCCAGCCTCCCCAGCTCAGCTCTCCCAGCTCAGCTCTCCCCAGCTCAGCTCTCCCCAGCTCAGCTCTCCCCAGGTTGCCTCCCAGCTCAGGATGGTCCCAGCTCAGGGGCCTCCCCAGCTCAGCTCTCCCAGCCAGTGGTGCCTCCCAGCTGCACGGGGCTATTTCCCCAATTGTGTTGCCAGGCAGTTACATGGATGGTCAGAGAACGGGGCCTCTCTCCATCTCTTCCTCTGTGGTGCCTCTCTCGTCTCTCACGCTCCCTATTTCCCTTTGTGTCTGCATTACGCTCTCTCACACTCCCTCTCTCCATCTCTCACGCTTCCTCTCTCCCTCTCTCACGCTCCCTCTCTCCCTCTCTCCCTCTCTCCCTCTCTCCCTCTCTCCCTCTCTCCCTCCCGCTCTCCCTCTCTCCCTCTCACCCTCTCTCTCACGCTCCCTCTCTCCCTCTCCTCCCTCTCTCCCTCTCTCACGCTCCCTCTTCCCCTCTCTCTCTCGCTCCCTCTTTCCCTCTCTCCCTCTCTCTCTCACGCTCCCTCTTTCCCGCTCCCTCTCTCCCGCTTTCCCTCTCTCCCTCTCTCTCACGCTCCCTCTCTCCCTCTCTCACGCTCCCTCTCTCCCTCTCTCTCCCTCTCTCTCACGCTCCCTATCTCCCTCTCTCGTGCATACAGTTTATTTAGTCATGTCTAATTCATTGTATTATTAGTAATGTAACATTTCTGGCTCCTACCAGAACTTTCACTATCCCCTTCACAGAACTAATCGATATTCAGAACATAGCCGAGCAGTGTACTGAACGCTTTTGATTCAGTCAAATAAAGATGATGGTCTATGACTGCCGTCTTTCAATAACTACTATTACCACTATTACTACTATTACTACTATTACTACTATTACTACAATAACTACTATTAACATAAGTACTATTACTACTATTACTACTATTACTACTACTAAAGTACTATTACTACTATTACTACTATTACTACAATTACCACTATTACCACTATTAATACTATTACTACTATTACTACAATAACTACAATAACTACTATAAGTACTATTACTACTATTACTACAATTACTAAAATTACCACTATTAATACTATTACTACTATTACTACAATAACTACAATAACTACTATTACTACTATTACTACTATTACTACAATTACTACAATTACCACTATTAATAATATTACTACTATTACTACAATAACTACAATAACTACTATTACTACTATAAGTACTATTACTACTATTACTACAATTACCACTATAACTACTATTACTACAATAACTACTATTACTACTATTACTACAATAACTACTATTACTACAATAACTAATATAACTACTATAACTACTATTACTACTATTACTACAATAACTACTATTACTACTATAACTACTATTACTACTATAACTACTATTACTACAATAACTACTATTACTACAATAACTACTATTACTACTATTACTACTATAAGTACTATTACTACTATAACTACTATTACTACTATTACTACAATAACTACTATTACTACTATTACTACTATAACTACTATTACTACTATTACTACTATAACTACTATTACTACTATTACTACTATTACTACTATAACTACTATTACCACTATAACTACTATAACTACTATTACTACTATAACTACAATAACTACTATAACTACTATAACTACTATAACTACTATTACTACTATTACTACAATAACTACTATTACTACTATTACTACTATTACTACAATAACTACTATTACTACTATTACTACAATAACTACTATTACTACTATAACTAATATAACTACTATAACTACTATTACTACTATAACTACTATTACTACTATAACTACTATTACTACTATTACTACAATTACTATTACTACAATAACTACTATAAGTACTATTACTACTATAACTACTATAACTACTATTACTATTACCACTATTACTATAACTACTATTACTACTATTACTACTATTACTACTATAACTACTATTACTACTATAACTACTATTACTACTATAACTACTATTACTACTATAACTACTATTACTACTATAACTACTATAAGTACTATTACTACTATTACTACTATTACTACTATAACTACTATACTACAATAACTACAATAACTACTATTACTACTATTACTACTATTACTACTATTACTACAATTACTACAATTACCACTATTAATACTATTACTACTATTACTACAATAACTACAATAACTACTATTACTACTATAAGTACTATTACTACTATTACTACAATTACTACTATAACTATATTACTACTATTACTACAGCCATTACTACTATTACTACAATAACTACTATTACTACAATAACTAATATAACTACTATAACTACTATTACTACTATTACTAACAGAATACTATTACTACTATAACTACTATTACTACTATAACTACTATTACTACAATAACTACTATTACTACAATAACTCCCTATAAGTACTATTACTACTATAAGTACTATTACCACTATTACCCAAGAACTACTATTACTACTATTACTACTATAAGTAGTAAAGGATATTACTACTATAAGTACTATTACTACTATTACTACTATAACTACTATTACTACTATAACTACTATTACTACTATAACTACATTAACTACTATAACTACTATAACTACTATAACTACAATAACTACTATTACTACTATTACTACAATAACTACTATTACTACAATAACTACTATTACTACAATAACTACTATTACTACTATTACTACAATAAATATTACTACAGTAACTAATATAACTATATTATCTACTGTTACCAGTGTAATAATTAATAAGGCTACTATTACTACTATAACTATATTACTACAATAACTACTTTACTACTATTACTACAATAACTACTATTACTACAATAACTAATATAACTACTGATTACTACTGGTACTACAATAACTGTTTAACAACTAATGGTAACTACTATAATAATATTTAATAACTACTATTACTCTGGTGATACTATTACTGTTTAACAGTCTGATGGTACTATTAGCTGTTTAACTACTATTATGGTATAACTACTATGTACTTAACAGTCTTATGGTATAAAGATATTACTACTATAAGTACTATTACTACTATAAGTACTATTACCACTATTACTAGAATAACTACTATTACTAGTTTAACAGTAATAGAAGATGTTTAACAGTTATGGTACTATTTCACTCTATTACTAATAGAAGATGTTTAACTAGTATTAACTATAAGATGTTTAATAACTACTATAACTACTATTACTAAGATGTTTAACAGTCTGATGGTAATAGAAGATGTTATAACAGTCTGATGGTCTGGTAATATAAGCTGTTACAACTATAGATGGTACTATAAGATGTTTAACAGTCTGATGGTGATATTGCTACTATTGCTACAGTACTGATGATAATAACTAGCTATTACTACTATTACTACTATTACTCTGGTGATACTAACTACTTAACTAGTCTGATGGTGATAAGCTGTTTAACAGTCTGATGGTGATAGAAGCTGTTAAACAGTAATGGTAATAGAAGATGTTTAACAGTCTGACTGGGAGACAAGTCAGGATCAAGGGAAAGATGAACGGAGAAAGTACAGATGAAAACCTGCTTTAACAGTCTGAGGATAGGTGCAGATGTTCACCTTCCAACAGTCTGACATCAACCCTAAGATGTTTACACAGTCAACAATAGAAGAATGTTTAACAAGTCTGATGGTAATCCAGAAGATGTTTAACAGTCTGATGGTAATAGAAGATGTTCCATAACAGAGCTGATGGTCTGGTAAGAAGAATGGGAAAGTCAGATGGTAATTGTGAAGATGTTTAACAGTCTGATGGTGATAGAAGCTGTTCAAAGTGCTTCAAATAAAGTGCTGAGTAAAGTCTGATGGTCTATGATAAATGTGATATTTATGGTTTTAGAAGCTGTTTAACAGTCTGATGGTGATAGAAGATTCAACA
This sequence comes from Oncorhynchus masou masou, assembly GCF_036934945.1. Lineage (NCBI taxonomy): Eukaryota > Metazoa > Chordata > Actinopteri > Salmoniformes > Salmonidae > Oncorhynchus > Oncorhynchus masou. The sequence continues at coordinate 10,475,580 of NC_088229.1, read as the reverse complement.
GTCAGATGGTAATAAAGATTTTAACAGTCTGATGGTAACAAAGCTGTTTACAACAGTAGATATGGTTAAATGAAGCTATGTCAAGAATCAGTACATAAATACACAGTGTGAAAAAAGTCTGATGGTCCAGTGTAGATGTTTAATAGTCTGATGGTGATGGTATATTGCCGATATAACACTGATAAGGCTGTTCTTAGGCACGACAACAGTCCCTGAGAACAGTATTCAACAGTCTGATGATAGAAGATGTTTAACAGTCTGATGGTGATAGAAGCTGTTTAACAGTCTGATGGTCTGATGATAGAAGCTGTTTAACAGTCTGATGGTCTGGTGATAGAAGATGTTTAACAGTCTGATGGTCTGATAGAAGCTGTTCAACAGTCTGATGGTGATAGAAGATGTTTAACAGTCTGATGGTAATAGAAGCTGTTCAACAGTCTGATGGTGATAGAAGATGTTTAACAGTCTGATGGTAATAGAAGATGTTTAACAGTCTGATGGTGATAGAAGATGTTTAACAGTCTGATGGTAATAGAAGATGTTTAACAGTCTGATGGTAATAGAAGATGTTTAACAGTCTGATGGTAATAGAAGCTGTTCAACAGTCTGATGGTAATAGAAGATGTTTAACAGTCTGATGGTAATAGAAGATGTTTAACAGTCAGATGGTGATAGAAGCTGTTCAACAGTCTGATGGTAATAGAAGATGTTCAACAGTCTGATGGTAATAGAAGATGTTTAACAGTCTGATGGTGATAGAAGATGTTTAACAGTCTGATGGTGATAGAACCTGTTCAACAGTCTGATGGTCTGGTGATTGAAGCTGTTTAACAATCAAATCAATCAATCTAATATATTTATAAAGCCCTTTTACATCAGCTGATGTCAAAGTGATGTATAGAAACACAGCCTAAAACCCCAAACAGCAAGTAATGCAGATGTAGAAGCACGGTGCCTCTGGAAAAATTCCCTAGAAAGGCTGGATCCTAGGAAGGAACAAGGCTCTTAGGGGTGGCCAGTCCTCTTCTGGCTGTGCCGGGTGGAGACGTCCAAACGTTCATAGATGACCTGCAGGGTCAGATAATAATAATCACAGTGGTTGTAGAGGGTGCAACAGGTCAGCACCTCAGGAGGAAATGTCAGTTGGCTTTTCATAGCCGATCATTCAGAGTTAAACAGCAGGTCTGGGACAAGGTAGCACGACCAGTGAACAGGTCAGGGTTCCATAGCCGCAGGCAGAACAGTTGAAACTGGAGCAGCAGCATGACCAGGTGGACAGGGGACAGCAAGGACTCATAACAGTTCAACAGTCTGGTGGTCTGGTAATAGAACCTTTTCAAAAGTCTGGTGGTAATAGAAGCTGTTCAACAGTCTGGTGGTAATAGAAGCTGTTCAACAGTCTGGTGGTAATAGAAGCTGTTCAACAGTCTGATGGTAATAGAAGCTGTTCAACAGTCTGGTGGTAATAGAAGCTGTTCAACAGTCTGGTGGTAATAGAAGCTGTTCAACAGTCTGATGGTAATAGAAGCTGTTCAACAGTCTGATGGTCTGGAGAGAGAAGATGTTCAACAGTCTGATGGTCTGGAGAGAGAAGCTGTTCAACAGTCTGATGGTCTGGTGATAGAAGCTGTTCAACAGCATTGAAGGCCCCAAAAACACTGGCCTCCATCATTCTTAAATTGATGAAGTTTGGAAGACTCTTCCTAGAGCTCTAACACACACGCAAGTCTTCACTCTAATACACACACACACACAGTCTGCTGGCTCTATAGAGCCACAATCAGTCTATGTACAGGTCGTCCCCCGTGATAGCAGGTTCAATATTCGTGGAACCATCACAGTGTTTTAGCTTGACAAAAGATCACTGTTTAACCGTCTCTCCTGTCATCCCTGTTCAATCTGGCAGGTCTGCTCATCAAATTAGCTTGGAGCGCCATCCTTCCCTGCCACCTGTCACATTGATGGTAATGATGTCATTGAGTACTGCAGCCATACATGGTGGTGATAGGGTTTGGCAAGGAGCTGAAATCTGTCAAACAGCTTGTGAGAGATGCATTGGACGGACGTGCAATGAGAAATGGATATGAATATGCTTCATGGCTTCAAGTCTAAATTCAAATCATTGCTTATGTGTTATTAAAAATAGTGTCCGAATTATGGTAAACAATCACTGATCTAGACTAGTGCAGCATTCCTGAGGAGTTCATCCTTGTGTATTGATTGGTTAACACATTGTCAGTCTGATCAAATCAGCCACCGCTGACGGAATGAAAGAAAGACTGTTTCCCTGGACATGTTGCCACCCAAAGCACGGGCAGCAGCAAAGCAATTTCCTCAAGCGGACAGAGCCCGATGCAACAGTGTCCCTGCTCAGCTGATGAGAAACGTTACCTCAGCGTGGTAGGAACTTTTACCCTCTGATACTGGGTGGTTGTGATGGCTGCTTTAATAAACATTTTTTTACCCTCTTTCTCCCCAATTTGTAGTTTAGCCTCATGGGTCTCCCGTTCAACGGCTGGCAGCAACACAGCCCGGTTCAATCCCGGATCTGTAGTGACGCCTCAAGTCTGATTGCAGTGCCTTAGACCGCTGCGCCACTCGGGATGCCCCGTGATGTAATGTTTTGATTAAATGTTCTCTTGAAAATGACATATTTAGTCCCACATTCCACAACATGGTTTCCCTTCATCTGATGATTCAACATTTAAGAATCGTCCCTGAAAAATGATGCTGGAGCTTTTCTAGTTTTAGATTAGAGTACTAAGAAAATTGGACCAAATTCAGTCCAGTACATGATCTCTAACCTTCCAGAAATGTCGTGGCAAACAAAGAAGTGTGAGTTAGGTAGTAGTAACAATAACCTATAATAACAAAGAAGTGTGAGTTAGGTAGTAGTAACAATAACCTATAATAACAAAGAAGTGTGAGTTAGGTAGTAGTAACAATAACCAATAATAACAAAGAAGTCTGTTTGCCCTACCTGCACTCAGCTTCTCTGTCTGCCCGCCCAGCACTCAACTTCTCTGTCTGCCGTCCCTGCACTCAGCCTCTCTGTCTGCCCTACCTGCACTCAGCTGCTATGTCTGCCTTGTGTGCACTCAGCCTCTCTGTCTGCCCTGTGTGCACTCAGCTCCTCTGTCTGCCCTGTGTGCACTCAGCTTCTCTGTCTGCCCTACCTGCACTCAGCTGCTCTGTCTGCCCTACCTGCACTCAGCTTCTCTGTCTGCCCTACCTGCACTCAGCTGCTCTGTCTGCCCTACCTGCACTCAGCTGCTATTCAACCTTGTGTGCACTCAGCCTCAACAGTCTGCCCTGTGTGCACTCAGCAGTCTGTCTGCCCTGTGTGCACTCAGCTTCTCTGTCTGCCCTACCTGCACTCAGCTAATCTGTCTGCCCTACCTGCACTCAGCCTCTCTGTCTGCCCTGTGTGCCCTCAGCTGCTCTGTCTGCCCTACCTGCACTCAACTTCTGTCTGCCCTACGTGCACTCAGCTTCTCTGTCTGCCCTACCTGCACTCAGCATCTCTGTCTGCCCTACCTTCACTCAGATTCTCTGTCTGCCTTGTGTGCACTCAGCCTCTCTGTCTGCCCTGTGTGCACTCAGCTCCTCTGTCTGCCCTGTGTGCACTCAGCTTCTCTGTCTGCCCTACCTGCACTCAGCTTCTCTGTCTGCCCTACCTGCACTCAGCCCCTCTGTCTGCCCTACCTGCACTCAGCCTATCTGTCTGCCATGTGTGCCCTCAGCTGCTCTGTCTGCCCTACCTGCACTCAGCTGCTCTGTCTGCCCTACCTGCACTCAGCTTCTCTGTCTGCCCAAACTGCACTCAGCTTCTCTGTCTGCCCAACCTGCACTCAGCTTCTCTGTCTGCCCTGTGTGCACTCAGCTGCTCTGTCTGCCCTACCTGCAAATCAGCTTCTCTGTCTGCCCTACCTGCACTCAGCCTCTCTGTCTGCCCTACCTGCACTCAGCTTCTCTGTCTGCCCTGTGTGCACTCAGCTCCTCTGTCTGCCCTGTGTGCACTCAGCTGCTCTGTCTGCCCTACCTGCCCTCAGCTGCTCTGTCTGCCCTATCTGCACTCAGCTTCTCTGTCTGGCCTACCTGCACTCAGCTTCTCTGTCTGCCCTGTGTGCACTCAGCTGCTCTGTCTGCCCTGTATGTACTCATCCTCTCTGTTTGCCCTACCTGCACTCAGCTCTCTGTCTGCCCGCCCAGCACTCAGCTTCTCTGTCTGCCCTCCCTGCACTCAGCCTCTCTGTCTGCCCTACCTGCACTCAGCTTCTCTGTCTGCCTTGTGTGCACTCAGCCTCTCTGTCTGCCCTGTGTGAACTCAGCTTCTCTGTCTGCCCTGTGTGCACTCAGCTGCTCTGTCTGCCTGTGTGCACTCAGCTGCGCCTGTCTGCCCTACCTGCACTCAGCTTCTGTCTGTCCTACCTGCACTCAGCTGCTCTGTCTGCCCTTGCACTCAGCTTCTCTGTCTGCCCTACCTGCACTCAGCTGCTCTGTCTGCCCTACCTGCACTCAGCTGCTATGTCTGCATTGTGTGCACTCAGCCTCTCTGTCTGCCCTGTGTGCACTCAGCTCCTCTGTCTGCCCTGTGTGCACTCAGCTTCTCTGTCTGCCCTACCTGCACTCAGCTAATCTGTCTGCCCTACCTGCACTCAGCCTCTCTGTCTGCCCTACCTGCACTCAGCTGCTCTGTCTGCCCTACCTGCACTCAACTTCTGTCTGCCCTACGTGCACTCAGCTTCTCTGTCTGCCCTACCTGCACTCAGCATCTCTGTCTGCCCTACCTTCACTCAGATTCTCTGTCTGCCTTGTGTGCACTCAGCCTCTCTGTCTGCCCTGTGTGCACTCAGCTTCTCTGTCTGCCCTACCTGCACTCAGCTTCTCTGTCTGCCCTACCTGCACTCAGCCCCTCTGTCTGCCCTACCTGCACTCAGCCTCTCTGTCTGCCATGTGTGCCCTCAGCTGCTCTGTCTGCCCTACCTGCACTCAGCTGCTCTGTCTGCCCTACCTGCACTCAGCTTCTCTGTCTGCCCAAACTGCACTCAGCTTCTCTGTCTGCCCAACCTGCACTCAGCCTCTCTGTCTGCCCTACCTGCACTCAGCTTCTCTGTCTGCCCTGTGTGCACTCAGCTGCTCTGTCTGCCCTACCTGCACTCAGCTTCTCTGTCTGCCCTACCTGCACTCAGCTTCTCTGTCTGCCCTACCTGCACTCAGCTTCTCTGTCTGCCCTGTGTGCACTCAGCTCCTCTGTCTGCCCTGTGTGCACTCAGCTGCTCTGTCTGCCCTACCTGCCCTCAGCTGCTCTGTCTGCCCTATCTGCACTCAGCTTCTCTGTCTGGCCTACCTGCACTCAGCTTCTCTGTCTGCCCTGTGTGCACTCAGCTGCTCTGTCTGCCCTGTATGTACTCATCCTCTCTGTTTGCCCTACCTGCACTCAGCCTCTCTGTCTGCCAGACCAGCACTCAGCTTCTCTGTCTGCCCTCCCTGCACTCAGCCTCTCTGTCTGCCCTACCTGCACTCAGCTGCTCTGTCTGCCTTGTGTGCACTCAGCCTCTCTGTCTGCCCTGTGTGAACTCAGCTTCTCTGTCTGCCCTGTGTGCACTCAGCTGCTCTGTCTGCCTGTGTGCACTCAGCTGCGCTGTCTGCCCTACCTGCACTCAGCTTCTCTGTCTGTCCTACCTGCACTCAGCTGCTCTGTCTGCCCTACCTGCACTCAGCTTCTCTGTCTGCCCTACCTGCACTCTGCCTCTCTGTCTGCCCTACCTGCACTCAGCCTCTCTGTCTGCCCTGTGTGCACTCATTTGCTCTGTCTGCCCTACCTGCACTCAGCTGCTCTGTCTGCCCTACCTGCACTCAGCTTCTCTGTCTGCCCTACCTGCACTCAGCTTATCTGTATGCCCTACCTGCACTCAGCCTCTCTGTCTGCCTTACCTGCACTCAGCCTCTCTGTCTGCCCTGTGTGCACTCAGCTGCTCTGTCTGCCCTACCTGCACTCAGCTGCTCTGTCTGCCTTACCTGCACTCAGCCTCTCTGTCTGCCCTACCTGCACTCAGCTGCTCTGTCTGCCTTACCTGCACTCAGCCTCTCTGTCTGCCCTACCTGCACTCAGCTGCGCTGTCTGACTACCTGTGTGCACTCAGCTTCTCTGTATGCCCTGTGTGCACTCAGCTGCTCTGTCTGACTACCTGCACTCAGCTTCTCTGTCTGCCTTACCTGCACTCAGCCTCTCTGTCTGCCCTACCTGCACTCAGCTGCGCTGTCTAGACTACCTGCACTCTGCTGCGCTCTCTAGACTACCTGCACTCAGCTACACTGTCTGCCCTACCTGCACTCAGCTTCTCTGTATGCCCTACCTGCACTCAGGATCTCTGTCTGCCCTACCTGCACTCAGATTCTCTGTCTGCCCTGTGTGCACTCATCTTCTCTGTCTGCCCTGTGTGCACTCAGCCTCTCTGTTTGTCCTGTGTGCACTCAGCCTCTCTGTTTGCCCTACCTGCACTCAGCTGCTCTGTCTGCCCTACCTGCACTCAGCCTCTCTGTCTGCCCTACCTGCACTCAGCTGCTCTGTCTGCTCTACCTGCACTCAGCTGCTCTGTCTGCCCTACCTGCACTCAGCCTCTCTGTCTGCCCTACCTGCACTCAGCTTCTCTGTCTGCCCTGTGTGCACTGCGCTGTCAAGACTACCTGCACTCAGCTGCTCTGTCTGCCCTGTGTGCACTCAGCTGCACTGTATAGACTACCTGCACTCAGCTGCGCTGTCTAGACTACCTGCACTCAGCTGTGCTGTCTAGACTACCTGCACTCAGCTGCACTGTCTAGACTACCTGCACTCAGCTGCTCTGTCTGCCCTGTGCGCACTCAGCTGCACTGTCTAGACTACGTGCACTCAGCTGCGCTGTCTAGACTACCTGCACTCAGCTGCTCTGTCTGCCCTACCTGCACTCAGCTGCGCTGTCTAGACTACCTGCACTCAGCTGCACTGTCTAGACGAAATGCACTCAGCTTCGCTGTCTAGACTACCTGCACTCAGCTGCACTGTCTAGACTACCTGCACTCAGCTGCACTGTCTAGACTACCTGCAGTCAGCTGCTCTGTCTGCCCTACCTGCACTCAGCTGCACTGTCTAGACTACCTGCACTCAGCTGCACTGTCTAGACTACCTGCACTCAGCTGCACTGTCTAGACTACCTGCACTCAGCTGCGCTGTCTAGACTACCTGCATTCAGCTGCGCTGTCTAGACTACCTGCACTCAGCTGCACTGTCTAGACTACCTGCACTCAGCTGCTCTATCTGCTCTACCTGCACTCAGCTGCTCTGTCTGCCCTACCTGCACTCAGCCTCTCTGTCTGCCCTACCTGCACTCAGCTTCTCTGTCTGCCCTGTGTGCACTGCGCTGTCTAGACTACCTGCACTCAGCTGCTCTGTCTGCCCTGTGTGCACTCAGCTGCACTGTATAGACTACCTGCACTCAGCTGTGCTGTCTAGACTACCTGCACTCAGCTGCACTGTCTAGACTACCTGCACTCAGCTGCTCTGTCTGCCCTGTGCGCACTCAGCTGCACTGTCTAGACTACGTGCACTCAGCTGCGCTGTCTAGACTACCTGCACTCAGCTGCTCTGTCTGCCCTACCTGCACTCAGCTGCGCTGTCTAGACTACCTGCACTCAGCTGCACTGTCTAGACGAAATGCACTCAGCTTCGCTGTCTAGACTACCTGCACTCAGCTGCGCTATCTAGACTACCTGCACTCAGCTGCGCTGTCTAGACTACCTGCAGTCAGCTGCTCTGTCTGCCCTACCTGCACTCAGCTGCACTGTCTAGACTACCTGCACTCAGCTGCACTGTCTAGACTACCTGCACTCAGCTGCGCTTTCTAGACTACCTGCACTCAGCTGCTCTGTCTAGACTACCTGCACTCAGCTGCGCTGTCTAGACTACCTGCACTCAGCTGCGCTGTCTAGACTACCTGCACTCAGCTGCGCTGTCTAGACTACCTGCACTCAGCTGCGCTCTCTAGACTACCTGCACTTAGCTACACTGTCTAGACTACCTGCACTCAGCTGCGCTGTCTAGACTACCTGCACTCAGCTGCGCTGTCTGGACTACCTGCACTCAGCTGCTCTGTCTGCCCTGTGCGCACTCAGCTGCACTGTCTAGACTACCTGCACTCAACTGCGCTGTCCAGACTACCTGCACTCAGCTGCACTGTCTAGACTACCTGCTCTCAGCTGCTCTGTCTGCCCTGTGCGCACTCAGCTGCACTGTCTAGACTACCTGCACTCAGCTGCACTGTCTAGACTACCTGCACTCAGCTGCGCTTTCTAGACTACCTGCACTCAGCTGCTCTGTCTAGACTACCTGCACTCAGCTGCGCTGTCTAGACTACCTGCACTCAGCTGCGCTGTCTAGACTACCTGCACTCAGCTGCGCTGTCTAGACTACCTGCACTCAGCTGCGCTGTCTAGACTACCTGCACTCAGCTGCGCTCTCTAGACTACCTGCACTTAGCTACACTGTCTAGACTACCTGCACTCAGCCTCTCTGTCTGCCCTACCTGCACTCAGGATCTCTGTCTGCCCTACCTGCACTCAGATTCTCTGTCTGCCCTGTGTGCACTCATCTTCTCTGTCTGCCCTGTGTGCACTCAGCTTCTCTGTCTGCCCTACCTGCACTCAGCTTATCTGTCTGCCCTACCTGCACTCAGCTTATCTGTATGCCCTACCTGCACTCAGATTCTCTGTCTGCCCTGTGTGCACTCATCTTCTCTGTCTGCCCTACCTGCACTCAGCTGCGCTGTCTAGACTACCTGCACTCAGCTGCACTGTCTAGACGAAATGCACTCAGCTTCGCTGTCTAGACTACCTGCACTCAGCTGCGCTATCTAGTCTACCTGCACTCAGCTGCGCTGTCTAGACTACCTGCAGTCAGCTGCTCTGTCTGCCCTACCTGCACTCAGCTGCACTGTCTAGACTACCTGCACTCAGCTGCACTGTCTAGACTACCTGCACTCAGCTGCACTGTCTAGACTACCTGCACTCAGCTGCGCTGTCTAGACTACCTGCACTCAGCTGCGCTGTCTAGACTACCTGCACTCAGCTGCACTGTCTAGACTACCTGCACTCAGCTGCGCTGTCTCGACTACCTGCACTCAGCTGCTCTGTCTAGACTACCTGCACTCAGCTGCTCTGTCTGCACTGTGCGCACTCAGCTGCACTGTCTAGACTACCTGCACTCAGCTGCTCTGTCAGCCCTGTGCGCACTCAGCTGCGCTGTCTAGTCTACCTGCACTAAGCTGCGCTGTCTAGACTACCTGCACTCAGCTGCTCTGTCTGCCCTGTGCGCACTCAGCTGCACTGTCTAGACTACCTGCACTCAGCTGCGCTGTCTAGACTACCTGCACTCAACTGCGCTGTCCAGACTACCTGCACTCTGCTGCACTGTCTAGACTACCTGCTCTCAGCTGCTCTGTCTGCCCTGTGCGCACTCAGCTGCACTGTCTAGACTACCTGCACTCAGCTGCGCTGTCTAGACTACCTGCACTCAGCTGCACTGTCTAGACTACCTGCACTCAGCTGCACTGTCTAGACTACCTGCACTCAGCTGCACTGTCTAGACTACCTGCACTCAGCTGCACTGTCTAGACTACCTGCACTCAGCTGCGCTTTCTAGACTACCTGCACTCAGCTGCTCTGTCTAGACTACCTGCACTCAGCTGCGCTGTCTAGACTACCTGCACTCAGCTGCGCTGTCTAGACTACCTGCACTCAGCTGCGCTGTCTAGACTACCTGCACTCAGCTGCGCTCTCTAGACTACCTGCACTTAGCTACACTGTCTAGACTACCTGCACTCAGCTGCGCTGTCTAGACTACCTGCACTCAGCTGCGCTGTCTGGACTACCTGCACTCAGCTGCTCTGTCTGCCCTGTGTGCACTCAGCTGCACTGTCTAGACTACCTGCACTCAGCTGCACTGTCTAGACTACCTGCACTCAGCTGCGCTGTCTAGACTACCTGCACTCAGCTGCGCTGTCTAGACTACCTGCACTCAGCTGCGCTGTCTAGACTACCTGCACTCAGCTGCGCTGTCTAGACTACCTGCACTCAGCTGCGCTGTCTAGACTACCTGCACTCAGCTGCGCTGTCTAGACTACCTGCACTCAGCTGCGCTCTCTAGACTACCTGCACATAGCTGCGCTGTCTGGACTACCTGCATTCAGCTGCGCTGTCTGGACTACCTGCACTCAGCTGCACCGTCTGGACTACCTGCATTCAGCTGCGCTGTCTGGACTACCTGCACTCAGCTGCGCTGTCTGGACTACCTGCCCTCAGCTGCGCTGTCTAGACTACCTGCACTCAGCTGCGCTGTCTAGACTACCTGCACTCAGCTGCGCTGTCTAGACTACCTGCACTCAGCTGCGCTGTCTGCCCTACCTCATTAGTTACTGTTGTTGTCACCTTCTCTTGCTTAATCCTACAAGTGTGTCATTGTTAGGATACACTCGGATGAAAAATCAACACACTTGGCTCTATACTTGACATTGTTTGCGAGACCAGACAAATCACTATAATCTGAGTGTTTATTTTCAGAAGTTGCTTTCATTTCAGTCCATCTAATTTGTAAACATTTCAACTGTATTCAATATTTATTTTTTATTCCACAAAAATGAACATCCATCAAAATAAATGTTGTTTTTCTTCTCGTTCAGCTGTTACTGTTTGAAAAGTCATTACAAACATGTCCTTGTTGTAACATAAAACAAAAAGGCCTATCCCTGAACAACACTGTTCCCTGGTAGTCCATCAATGTAAATAACAATTTGTTCTTAACTGACTTGCCTAGTTAAATAAAAGTTACATGTTTTAAAAAAAACATTTTAATGTTAAATGGGAGAAGAAAAAAAACGTCAGGCGAGAGTATGACAGCGTAGCAGGAGTTAAATGAAAGCAACCAGTTGGATTTAAATGACAAACACAGGAAATAGATGGTTGAAAAAGACAGATCCCGAGGTGGGCTTGGCACGAGTGTTGCAATAGGAAGCCCTCGACGTCTGGCAATTGCTTTTCTATGTGCTTTTGTTCCAGTTTTCATAAATTGTTGTTTACCGCAGAACAACGTGGCTAGACAGAGTTACTATGTGGGCATTTGGTGTGCTCTACCCATGCAGATAATGGGTCTCCTAAAATGGCCGTGTGAAGGCCTTGGACATGAGAGGATGTGGGAAGATCAGTGTGGGCACCGCTTGACTCTCCCAGGAGGGTTAAGGATTGGTGTAAAGCCACAAACAGGTGACTGCTGGGATGGGAGGTTTATGAGTAACAACTTCTCACTGTGGTTATGGGGTAGTGTAGCAAAAGCTGTACAGGGTCTTCTGCTTCTTTCTCCTTCTTCCTTTTAACTGATGTTGTGCGTGTGTGTGTGGGTGGGTGCGTGCGTGTGTGTGTGTGGGTGGGTGCGTGCGTGTGTGTGTGGTGTGGGTGTGTGTGTGTGTGGGTGTGTGTGTGTGGGGTGTGTGTGTGGGGGGGTGCGCGTGTGTGTGTGTGAGGGGGGAATTTCCCTGAGGACACCGTTCCTGCAGTGATCTGGTAAACCTGTAAACAGAGTGTTTCAAAAGGAACAAAAAACCCAAATCACCTAAGGGAGATGTGGGAAACATGGAGAGAAGAAGAACACAGAAGAGAAAGGGATGAAGCTAGAAAGAGAGAGAGAGACAGAGAGAAAGAGACAGAGAGACAGAGAGACAGAGACAGAGAGAGACAGAGACAGAGAGACAGAGAGACAGAGACAGAGAGACAGGGACAGAGACAGAGAGACAGAGAGACAGAGAGACAGAGACCGAGAGATAGAGACAGAGAGAGACAGAGAGAGACAGAGACAGAGAGAGACAGAGACAGAGAGACAGAGACAGAGAGACAGAGACAGGGACAGAGAGACAGAGAGACAGAGAGACAGAGACACAGAGAGACACAGAGAGACAGAGAGAGACAGAGAGAGGCAGAGACCGAGACACAGAGAGACAGAGAGAGACAGAGACTGAGAGACAGAGACCGAGACAGAGAGACAGAGAGACAGAGACAGAGACAGAGAGACAGAGACAGAGAGACAGAGACAGAGAGACAGAGACAGAGACAGAGAGACAGAGACAGAGAGACAGAGACAGAGACAGAGAGTGAGAGACAGAGAGAGAGAGACAGAAAGACAGAGACAGAGACCGAGAGACAGAGACCGAGAGACAGAGACAGAGACAGAGACAGAGACAGAGACAGAGACAGAGACAGAGACAGAGAGAGAGACAGAGAGAGAGACATAAAAACCCTCCAACCCAAAAAGGCCTGTGGTGTTGATGGTATCCTTAATGAAATGAATAAATATACAGACACCAAATTCCAGTTGGCTATACTAAAACTCTTTAACATCATCCTTAGCTCTGGCATCTTCCCCAATATTTGGAACCAAGGACTGATCACCCCAATCCACAAAAATGGAGACAAATTTGACCCCAATAACTATCGTGGAATATGCGTCAACAGTAACCTTGGGAAAATCCTCTGCATTATCATTAACAGCAGACTTGTGCACTTCCTCAATGAAAACAATGTACTGAGCAAATGTCAAATTGGCTTTTTACCAAATTACCGTACAACAGACCATGTATTCACACTGCACACCCTAATTGACAACCAAACAAACCAAAACAAAGGCAAAGTCTTCTCATGCTTTGTTCATTTCAAAAAAGCCTTCGACTCAATTTGGCATGAGGGTCTGCTATACAAACTGATGGAAAGTGGTGTTGGGGGTAAAACATACGACATCATAAAATCCATGTACACAAACAACAAGTGTGCGGTTAAAATTGGCAAAAAACACACACATTTCTTCACACAGGGTCGTGGGGTTAGACAGGGATGCAGCTTAAGCCCCACCCTCTTCAACATATATATCAACGAACTGGCGCGGGCACTAGAAAAGTCTGCAGCACCCGGCCTCACCCTACTAGAATCTGAAGTCAAATGTCTGCTGTTTGCTGATGATCTGGTGCTTCTGTCACCAACCAAGGAGGGCCTACAGCAGCACCTAGATCTTATGCACAGATTCTGTCAGACCTGGGCCCTGACAGTAAATCTCAGTAAGACCAAAATAATGGTGTTCCAAAAAAGGTCCAGTCACCAGGACCACTTATACAAATTCCATCTCGACACTGTTGCCCTAGAGCACACAAAAAACTATACATACCTTGGCCTAAACATCAGCACCACAGGTAACTTCCACAAAGCTGTGAACGATCTGAGAGACAAGGCAAGAAGGGCATTCTATGCCATCAAAAGGAACATAAATCTCAACATACTAATTAGGATTTGGCTAAAAATACTTGAATCAGTCATAGAGCCCATTGCCCTTTATGGTTGTGAGGTCTGGGGTCCGCTCACCAACCAAGACTTCACAAAATGGGACAAACACCAAATTGAGACTCTGCACGCAGAATTCTGCAAAAATATCCTCTGTGTACAACGTAGAACACCAAATAATGCATGCAGAGCAGAATTAGGCCGATACCAACTAATTATCAAAATTCAGAAAAGAGCTGTTAAATTCTATAACCACCTAAAAGGAAGTGATTCCCAAACTTTCCACAACAAAGCCATCACCTACAGAGAGATGAACGTGGAGAAGAGTCCCCTAAGCAAGCTGGTCCTGGGGCTCTGGTCACAAACAGATCCCATAGAGCCCCAGGACAGCAACACAATTAGACCCAACCAAATCATGAGAAAACAAAAAGATAATTACTTGACACATTGGAAAGAATTAACAAAACAACAGAGCAAACTAGAATTCTATTTGGCCTTAAACAGAGAGTACACAGTGGCAGAAAAGCTGACCACTGTGACTGAACCAAACTTAAGGAAATCTTTGACTATGTACAGACTCAGTGAGCATAGCCTTGCTATTGAGAAAGGCTGCCAAAGGAAGACCTGGCTCTCAAGAGAAGACAGGCCATGAGCACACTACCCACAAAATGAGGTGGAAACTGAGCTGCACTTCCTAACCTCCTGCCAAATGTATGACCATATTAGAGACACATATTTCCCTCAGATTACACAGATCCACAAAGAATTCCCCCATATCTATTGGGTGAAAAACCACAGTGTGCAATCACAGCAACAAGATGTGTGGCCTGTTGCCACAAGAAAAGGGCAAACAGTGAAGAAGAAACACCATTGTAAATACAATTTATGTTTATTTATTTTCCCTTTTGTACTTTAACTATTACAATACTGTATACACAATATGACATTTGAAAAGTCTTTACTTTTTTGAAACTTCTGTGAGTGTAATTTGTATAGTTTATTTCACTTTTGTTTATTATCTATTTCACTTGCTTTGGCATTGAAAACATGTTTCCCATGCCAATAAAGCCCCTTAAATTGACATTGAAATTGACATTGAATTGATAGAGAGAGAGAGAGAGCTCTCTCTACATTGCTACATTGCTGCCTGCCATAAGATGAGGGCCAGACATCCCAACCTGCACATTTCCTCTACCCTGTGCTTATTATTATTGCTCAATGTATGGTTATTTTGACCCTTGGTATTGTTGTTACTGTTATTTTGATTCTTATTATTTAAATATTGTAAATATCCAAAGGAAGCTTTGGCAATATGTACATTGTTACGTCATGCCAGTAAAGCAAATTGAATTCAATTGAGAGAGAGACAGAGAGAGTAGAGACGGATAGACAGAGAGAGATAGAGATGGAGAGAGAGAGAGAGACACACAGAGAGAGAGAGAGAGAGAGAGAGAGAGAGAGAGAGAGAGAGAGAGAGAGAGAGAGAGAGAGTAGAGATGGAGAGACAGAGAGAGACAGAGAGAGAGAGATAGATTAAAATTAGAATTGGCAAGAAAATAACAGAATTCTTTAACTTCTTGAAACTCCCCATCCCGGATCCGGGTTTGTGACTAAAGCCTCAGGCTCATTAGCATAACGCAACGTTAACGATTTCTGAAAATCGCAAATAAAATGAAAATAATGCGTCTGCTCTCAAGCTTAGCCTTTTCTTAACAACACTGTCATCTCAGATTTTCAAAATATGCTTTTGAACCATAGAAATTGACTAATTTGTATAAGAGTATGCAAAGCTAGCATAGCATTTTGAGTAGCATTTAGCACGCAACATTTTCACAAAAAACAGATAACCAAATAAATAAAATCATTTACCTTTGAAGAGCTTCTGATGTTTTCAATGAGGAGACTCAGTTACATACCAAATGCGCAGTTTTTCCTGAAAGTGTCTGTGTGTAGGAGAAATCGTTCCGTTTTCTACATTGCGTCTGGCTACCGAAACGAACCGAAAATTCAGTCACCTACAACGTAAAACTTTTTCCGGATTAACTACATAATATCGACCGAAACATGGCAAACGTTGTTTGGAATCAATCCTCAAGGTGTTTTTTCACATATCTCTTCATTGATATGCAGTTCGTGCAAGCTTGCTTTCCTCTCTGTATCGCATGGAAAAATACTGGCAGGTGACTTTTGCGCACCAATTTCGGCGCAGGACACCGGGCGGACACCTGGTAAATGTGGTCTCTTATGGTCAATCTTCCAATGATCTGCCTACAAATACGTCACAATGCTGCAGACACCTTGGGGAAACGACAGAAAGGGCAGGCTCATTCCTCTCGCATTCACAGCCATATAAGGAGACAATGGAAAACAGAGCCTCAAAAATCCTTGTCATTTCCTGGATGCCATCTCATCTTGGTTTTGCCTGAAGCTCACGTTCTAGGGCACGCACAGAGAATATCTTGGTATTTCTGGACACGTCAGAGTGTTTTCTTTCGAATGCAATCAATTATATGCATAGTCGAGCATCTTTTTGTGACAAAATATCTTGTTTAAAACGGGAACGTTTTTCATCCAAAAATGAAATAGCGCCCCCATAGATGTAAGAGGTTAACCAGGGTTGGGCTTTCGTCAGGGTTGCAATCTGAGCCCTGCACTCTTCAATATTTACATCAACGAATTGGCCACTATTCTAGAAAAATCCTCAGCCCCTGGTGTTAGTCTCCACAATTCAGAAGTTAAATGCCTACTCTTCGCAGATGACCTATGCCTGCTGTCACCCACATCACATGGCCTACAGCATAGCCTGGACCTGCTAGAGCAGTTGTGCCAGACCTGAGCCCTGGCAGTAAACCCCAAAAAGAGTAAAATAATGCTTTTCCAGAGAAGATCCAGATGTCAGGGAATTAGACCAAAGTTCTCAATTGGTACAAAATATATAGAGTACTGCACACACTATTACTTAGGTTTAAAAATAAGCTCAACTGGACAACTTAATTAGGCAGTGAATGAACTGAGAGAGAAAGCACGCAGGGCATTTTACGCCATTAAAAAGCTAATTCAAATTGAAATACCTATTAAAATGTGGCTAAAACTAATTGAATATGTCATTGAAACAATTGCACTTTATGGCAGTGAGGTGTGGGGTCCACTTGCAAAACAAGATTTCATCAAATGGGACAAACACCCCATTGAAACCCTGCATGCAGAGTTCTGTCCAGAGGAAAACTACAAACAATGCATGCAGGGCAGAATTAGGCCAATATCCACTAATAATAAAAACTCAAAAAAGAGCAATTAAGTTTTGGAAACATCTATAATACAGTGACCCCCTCTCATATCATTACCAAGCGCTGCAATGCCAAGAGCTGAGCAAAGAAAAGAGTCCCCTCATCCAGCTGGTCCTGGGGCTGATTTCACAAACCTGTTCTACTAACACACTGAAGCCTCAGGACCAGAACATCCAATCAATCAGGATAAACCAAATTACAACAGTCAAAACAAAACTACATTGTTTATTGGGAAACACAAGCACAAACACAAAGCAAAATGCAGTGCTATCTGGCCCTAAATCGACAGTACACTGTGGCTAAATATTTGACCATGGTTACCTTAGAAAAACGTTGACAAAGTACAGGCTCAGTGAGCACGGCCTTGCCATTGAGAAGGGTAGACAGGAAAACCTGGCTCCCTGTAGAGGAAAGGCTGTGCAACCACTGCTCACCATCAGAACCTGAGACAGAGCTTCATTTCCTGACAAAATGTCAAAAATATAATACAATTAGAGAGTGTCCTTTCCCCAAATGTGAAACCCTTATTCGGCTTCAAAGGCCTCTCTGATGAGAGTAGGCTGCCCGTCCTGTTGGGGGAGGATGCAGAGAGAGAGACGCCTCTCTGATGAGAGTAGGCTGCCCGTCCTGTTGGGGGAGGATGCAGAGAGAGAGACGCCTCTCTGATGAGAGTAGGCTGCCCGTCCTGTTGGGGGAGGATGCAGAGAGAGGCTGCCCGTCCTGTTGGGGGAGGACGCCTCTCTGATGAGAGTAGGCTGCCCGTCCTGTTGGGGGAGGACGCAGAGAGAGAGAGATGAGAGTAGGCCTCTCTGATGAGAGTAGGCTGCCCGTCCTGTTGGGGGAGGATGCGCAGAGAGGCTACCTGTCCTGTTGGGGGAGGATGACCTCTCTGATGAGAGTAGGCTACCCGTCCTGTTGGGGGAGGACGCAGAGAGCTGTGGCTTGGCAGCGCACTGCATTGATGCCTGCCTTAAGATGAGGGACAGTGTCTGACAGACCAATCAACCTGCACAGCACTGTATGCATATTGTTATTGTTCAATGTATGGTTATTTTGACACTTGGTTATTGTTGTTACTGTTGTCCCATTTTGATTCTCATTTTTAGATTGTAAATATCCAAAATAAGCTTTGGCAATATGTACATTGTTACGTCATACCAATAAAGCAAATTGAATTGAATTGAATTGATAGAGAGACAGAGAGAGAGATAGATAGCGAGAGGGAGAGAGAGAGACAGAGAGAGAGACGGAGAGAGAGAGAGACAGAGAGAGTTGAGACAGAATGACAGAGAGAAAGAGAGAGGGAGAGAGAAAGAGAGGCAGAGAGACACGGAGAGAGGGAGAGATGGAGAGAGTGTCTGAGAGGGAAGAGAGAGAGAGAGAGAGAGAGAGAGAGAGAGCCTGCTCGGCTCGATTTCCACTCATAATTCCTCAACAAAGGTTCGCGTCTCTTGAGGGCTGCCTTGTTGGATGTGACGAGACAGGGACCAGTGGGGGGACTCTGGGTACCCCCAGGGGGGCACACCCTTGGGCAGGGGGTATTTGAGGTGTTCAAGGGTGTAACAGACGGTCTAATGAAACCGAGCTGGCATGATATGCCCACAGGCTCACCCACGTGTGTGTATGCCTCTGCGTAAGACTAGAGAGCTCATGCAGGAAGAGACGTCATGCTACTGGCGTAGGCGTTAGACAGAGAAAAATAGAAAAGGGAGGATGGGAGGGGTGGAGGGATAGAAGTAGGACAAGTGGGACACCACAGGCTGACTATCTCTCCCCCTCTCTCTCTCTCTCTGTGTCTCTCTCTCTCTTTCTCTCTCTCTGGAGAGATAGTGGTAAGAAAAGTGCAAACCAGTGACTGTTACCCAAGCATATATTGTTGATTGTAGCCATAGAATTTGTATTCAAGTTGTCAAAAAATGCTTCAGAGGAGACTCCAGTCTGTTGTTAGTCCCTGTAGAGCTGAAGGCTAAAGCACAAACAGAATAGATCCGGTACGCTTACGATTACATTTTAAATGAATGTGTCATAGCCGTGGGTAGCATACATCTGTAGGGTGGCTAGTTACATGTACACCCACTTAGATTTAGCAAGTGAAAAGAGAGAGGACAGGGGTGGGAGAGAAATATTCAATGGGAAGGAGAGAAAACGTGGGCTGTGTCCTAAATGCCTATTCCCTACTCAGTCCCGAGTTGCGCAGCGGTTTAAGCCACTGCATCTCACTGCAAGAGGCGTCACTACAGTTCCTGGTACAAATCCAGGCTGTATCATATCCGGCCGTGTTCGGGCTGGCATTGGAAATAAGAATTTGTTCTTAATTGACTTGCCTAGTTTAAATAAAGGTTACATTTAAAAAAAATATATATAATGCAGTACTTTTGACCTGAGTGTATAGTCCAAAGTAGTGCAACATAAAGGAATAGGGTACATTAGGGACTCACGGGCCTACTACATAGTTTAAACAAAGGCCCTAGTTTTACCATCGAAAGACAGACCCCTGCCTCACAGAGCTACCAGTGAGGTGAAGAGTTTCATAGAGCCCCCTGTGAGAGCATGTCAGTCACATGGTCCTCACGGTAACGCACACATAAAACACTCACACATATAAAACACACACACACACATTAAACACACACACACACACAAAACATACACGCACACACACAGTCTAATTACCCCATGCCAGTGCCACCCTCGTTCACCGTAGCTACACCCTCTTCACTTCTCACAGAACATCAGATGATTCCTCTCTTGTCTGTTTTTTTTTATATCTCAGAGATTAAATTATTCTGTTTATTTAAGAGAAAGAATCCAGAGAGGAGGCTTTAAGTCACGTGTTTTCGATGTTCTCCTTGGGACGTAAAACAGAAGCTTTCTCTACTGTCAGTCAATATTAGGAGAAATAACATAATATTGCAGTGTGGTGTAGCAGAGCCTATCTTTAGTAGTGGTATAGCAGAGCCTATCTTTAGCAGTGGTATAGCAGAACCTATCTTTAGCAGTGGTATAGCAGAGCCTATCTTTAGCAGTGGTATAGCAGAGCCTATCTTTAGCAGTGGTATAGCAGAGCCTATCTTTAGCAGTGGTATAGCAGAGCCTATCTTTAGCAGTGGTATAGCAGAGCCTATCTTTAGCAGTGGTATAGCAGAGTCTATCTTTAGCAGTGGTATAGCAGAGCCTATCTTTAGCAGTGGTATAGCAGAGCCTATCTTTAGCAGTGGTATAGCAGAGCCTATCTTTAGCAGTGGTATAGCAGAGCCTATCTTTAGCAGTGGTATAGCAGAGCCTATCTTTAGCAGTGGTATAGCAGAGCCTATAAAATGACAGTGGTATGATATAGCCTATCTTTAGCAGTGGTATAGCAGAGCCTATCTTTGGTCTCTAGCAGTGGTAGAGCAGAGCCTATCTTTAGCAGTGGTATAGCAGAGCCTATCTTTAGCAGTGGTAGAGCAGAGCCTATCTTTAGCAGTGGTATAGCAGAGCCTATCTTTAGTAGTGGTATAGCAGAGCCTATCTTTAGCAGTGGTATAGCAGAGCCTATCTTTAGCAGTGGTAGAGCAGAGCCTATCTTTAGCAGTGGTATAGCAGTGTAAATATTTTGTAAAAGATGGGAGCTAATGATATAATTGAAAGAAACTGCTTTGCAGTATTGTGATGATACTGTGAGTCAATGATAGCTCCTAATATGGACAAGCCCAGATCAAAATGCTTAAGATAGTAAAAATGACAGTGGAGGATGATATAGTTTCATCTCAATTGACACCCACTCTGGACAGTGGTCCTGAGGGGGTGTTTAGGAACATACACCTCACTCTGGACACTGGTCTTGTGGTGTCTAGGAGCATACACCTCGCTCTGGGCACTGGTCATGATCTGGTCTCTAGGAACATACACCTCGCTCTGGGCACTGGTCATGAGGTGGTCTCTAGGAACATACACCTCGCTCTGTGCACTGTTCATGAGGTGGTGTCTAGGAACATACACCTCGCTCTGTGCACTGTTCATGAGGTGGTGTCTAGGAACATGCACCTCACTCTGGGCACTGGTCATGATCTGGTCTCTAGGAACATACAGCTCGCTCTGTGCACTGGTCATGATCTGGTCTCTAGGAACATACACCTCGCTCTGGGCACTGGTCATGATCTGGTCTCTAGGAACATACAGCTCGCTCTGTGCACTGGTCATGATCTGGTCTCTAGGAACATACACCTCGCTCTGTGCACTGTTCATGAGGTGGTGTCTAGGAACATACACCTCGCTCTGGGCACTGGTCATGATCTGGTCTCTAGGAACATACACCTCGCTCTGGGCACTGGTCATGATCTGGTCTCTAGGAACATACACCTCGCTCTGTGCACTGTTCATGAGGTGGTGTCTAGGAACATACACCTTGCTCTGGGCACTGTTCATGAGGTGGTGTCTAGGAACATACACCTCGCTCTGTGCACTGGTCATGAGGTGGTGTCTAGGAACATACACCTTGCTCTGTGCACTGTTCATGAGGTGGTGTCTAGGAACATACACCTCGCTCTGTGCACTGTTCATGAGGTGGTGTCTAAGAACATACACCTCGCTCTGTGCACTGTTCATGAGGTGGTCTCTAGGAACATACACCTCGCTCTGGGCACTGTTCATGAGGTGGTGTCTAGGAACATACACCTAGCTCTGTGCACTGTTCATGAGGTGGTGTCTAGGAACATACACCTCACTCTGGGCACTGGTCATGAGGTGGTGTCTAGGAACATACACCTCGCTCTGGGCACTGGTCATGATCTGGTCTCTAGGAACATACACCTCGCTCTGTGCACTGGTCATGATCTGGTCTCTCGGAACATACACCTCGCTCTGTGCACTGGTCATGATCTGGTCTCTTGGAACATACACCTCGCTCTGTGCACTGTTCATGAGGTGGTCTCTAGGAACATACACCTCGCTCTGGGCACTGTTCATGAGGTGGTGTCTAGGAACATACACCTTGCTCTGTGCACTGTTCATGAGGTGGTGTCTAGGAACATACACCTCGCTCTGTGCACTGTTCATGAGGTGGTCTCTAGGAACATACACCTCGCTCTGTGCACTGTTCATGAGGTGGTGTCTAGGAACATACACCTAGTTCTGTGCACTGTTCATGAGGTGGTGTCTAGGAACATACACCTCGCTCTGGGCACTGGTCATGATCTTGTCTCTAGGAACATGCAACTCGCTCTGGGCACTGGTCATGATCTTGTCTCTAGGAACATACATCTCGCTCTGTGCACTGGTCATGATCTGGTCTCTCGGAACATACACCTCACTCTGTGCACTGGTCATGAGGTGGTCTCTAGGAACATACACCTCGCTCTGGGCACTGGTCATGAGCTGGTCTCTAGGAACCTAGCTCTGTGCACTGGTCATGATCTGGTCTCTAGGAACATACAGCTCACTCTGTGCACTTGTCATGAGGTGGTCTCTAGGAACATACACCTCGCTCTGGGCACTGGTCATGATCTGGTCTCTAGGAACATACACCTCGCTCTGGGCACTGGTCATGATCTGGTCTCTAGGAACATACACCTCGCTCTGTGCACTGGTCATGAGGTGGGGTCTAGGAACATACACCTCACTCTGGGCACTGGTCATGATCTGGTCTCTAGGAACATACACCTCGCTCTGGGCACTGGTCATGATCTGGTCTCTAGGAACATACACCTCACTCTGGGCACTGGTCATGATCTGGTCTCTAGGAACATACACCTCGCTCTGGGCACTGGTCATGATCTGGTCTCTAGGAACATACACCTCGCTCTGTGCACTGTTCATGAGGTGGTGTCTAGGAACATACACCTCGCTCTGTGCACTGTTCATGAGGTGGTCTCTAGGAACATACACCTCACTCTGTGCACTGGTCATGATCTGGTCTCTTGGAACATACACCTCGCTCTGTGCACTGTTCATGTCATGAGGTGGTCTCTAGGAACATACACCTCGCTCTGGGCACTGGTCATGAGCTGGTCTCTAGGAACCTAGCTCTGTGCACTGGTCATGATCTGGTCTCTAGGAACATACAGCTCACTCTGTGCACTTGTCATGAGGTGGTCTCTAGGAACATACACCTCGCTCTGTGCACTGGTCATGAGCTGGTCTCTAGGAACATACACCTCGCTCTGGGCACTGGTCATGATCTGGTCTCTAGGAACATACACCTCGCTCTGGGCACTGGTCATGATCTGGTCTCTAGGAACATACACCTCGCTCTGGGCACTGGTCATGATCTGGTCTCTAGAACATACACCTCGCTCTGTGCACTGGTCATGAGGTGGTGTCTAGGAACATACACCTCACTCTGGGCACTGGTCATGATCTGGTCTCTAGGAACATACACCTCGCTCTGGGCACTGGTCATGATCTGGTCTCTAGGAACATATACCTCGCTCTGTGCACTGTTCATGAGGTGGTCTCTAGGAACATACACCTCGCTCTGGGCACTGGTCATGATCTGGTCTCTAGGAACATACACCTCGCTCTGGGCACTGGTCATGATCTGGTCTCTAGGAACATACACCTCGCTCTGGGCACTGGTCATGAGGTGGTCTCTAGGAACATACACCTCGCTCTGGGCACTGGTCATGAGGTGGTGTCTAGGAACATACACCTCACTCTGGGCACTGGTCATGAGGTGGTGTCTAGGAACATACACCTCGCTCTGGGCACTGGTCATGATCTGGTCTCTAGGAACATACACCTCGCTCTGTGCACTGGTCATGATCTGGTCTCTCGGAACATACACCTCGCTCTGTGCACTGGTCATGATCTGGTCTCTTGGAACATACACCTCGCTCTGTGCACTGTTCATGAGGTGGTCTCTAGGAACATACACCTCGCTCTGGGCACTGTTCATGAGGTGGTGTCTAGGAACATACACCTTGCTCTGTGCACTGTTCATGAGGTGGTGTCTAGGAACATACACCTCGCTCTGTGCACTGTTCATGAGGTGGTCTCTAGGAACATACACCTCGCTCTGTGCACTGTTCATGAGGTGGTGTCTAGGAACATACACCTAGTTCTGTGCACTGTTCATGAGGTGGTGTCTAGGAACATACACCTCGCTCTGGGCACTGGTCATGATCTTGTCTCTAGGAACATGCAACTCGCTCTGGGCACTGGTCATGATCTTGTCTCTAGGAACATACATCTCGCTCTGTGCACTGGTCATGATCTGGTCTCTCGGAACATACACCTCACTCTGTGCACTGGTCATGAGGTGGTCTGGTCTCTAGGAACATACACCTCGCTCTGGGCACTGGTCATGAGCTGGTCTCTAGGAACCTAGCTCTGTGCACTGGTCATGATCTGGTCTCTAGGAACATACAGCTCACTCTGTGCACTTGTCATGAGGTGGTCTCTAGGAACATACACCTCGCTCTGGGCACTGGTCATGATCTGGTCTCTAGGAACATACACCTCGCTCTGGGCACTGGTCATGATCTGGTCTCTAGGAACATACACCTCGCTCTGTGCACTGGTCATGAGGTGGGTCTAGGAACATACACCTCACTCTGGGCACTGGTCATGATCTGGTCTCTAGGAACATACACCTCGCTCTGGGCACTGGTCATGATCTGGTCTCTAGGAACATACACCTCGCTCTGTGCACTGTTCATGAGGTGGTCTCTAGGAACATACACCTCGCTCTGGGCACTGGTCATGATCTGGTCTCTAGGAACATACACCTCGCTCTGTGCACTGTTCATGAGGTGGTCTCTAGGAACATACACCTCGCTCTGGGCACTGGTCATGATCTGGTCTCTAGGAACATACACTGGTCATGAGGTCGTCGCTCTGGGCACTGGTCATGATCTGGTCTCTAGGAACATACACCTCGCTCTGCACTGGTCATGATCTGGGCACTGGTCATGAGGTGGTCTCTAGGAACATACACCTCGCTCTGGCACTGGTCATGAGGTGGTGTCTAGGAACATACACCTCGCTCTGGGCACTGGTCATGAGGTGGTCTCTAGGAACATACACCTCGCTCTGGGCACTGGTCATGAGGTGGTGTCTAGGAACATACACCTCACTCTGGCACTGGTCATGAGGTGGTCTCTAGGAACATACACCTCGCTCTGGGCACTGGTCATGATCTGGTCTCTAGGAACATACACTCGCTCTGTGCACTGTTCATGAGGTGGTGTCTAGGAACATACACCTTGCTCTGTGCACTGTTCATGAGGTGGTGTCTAGGAACATACACCTCGCTCTGTGCACTGTTCATGAGGTGGTGTCTAAGAACATACACCTCGCTCTGTGCACTGTTCATGAGGTGGTCTCTAGGAACATACACCATGATCTGGTCTCTTGCTCTGGGCACTGGTCATGAGGTGGTGTCTAGGAACATACATCTCGCTCTGTGCACTGGTCATGATCTGGTCTCTCGGAACATACACCTCACTCTGGAACATGCACTGGTCATGAGGTGGTCTCTAGGAACATACACCTCGCTCTGGGCACTGGTCATGAGCTGGTCTCTGGGCACTGGTCATGAGCTGGTCTCTAGGAACATAGCTCTGTGCACTGGTCATGATCTGGTCTCTAGGAACATACAGCTCACTCTGTACTGGTCACTTGTCATGAGGTGGTCTCTAGGAACATACACCTCGCTCTGGGCACTGGTCATGATCTGGTCTCTAGGAACATACACCTCGCTCTGGGCACTGGTCATGATCTGGTCTCTAGGAACATACACCTCGCTCTGTGCACTGGTCATGAGGTGGGGTCTAGGAACATACACCTCACTCTGGGCACTGGTCATGATCTGGTCTCTAGGAACATACACCTCGCTCTGGGCACTGGTCATGATCTGGTCTCTAGGAACATACACCTCGCTCTGTGCACTGGTCATGAGGTGGTCTCTAGGAACATACACCTCGCTCTGGGCACTGGTCATGATCTGGTCTCTAGGAACATACACCTCGCTCTGTGCACTGTTCATGAGGTGGTCTCTAGGAACATACACCTCGCTCTGGGCACTGGTCATGATCTGGTCTCTAGGAACATACACCTCGCTCTGGGCACTGGTCATGATCTGGTCTCTAGGAACATACACCTCGCTCTGGGCACTGGTCATGAGGTGGTCTCTAGGAACATACACCTCGCTCTGGGCACTGGTCATGAGGTGGTGTCTAGGAACATACACCTCGCTCTGGGCACTGGTCATGAGGTGGTCTCTAGGAACATACACCTCGCTCTGGGCACTGGTCATGAGGTGGTGTCTAGGAACATACACCTCACTCTGGGCACTGGTCATGAGGTGGTCTCTAGGAACATACACCTCGCTCTGGGCACTGGTCATGATCTGGTCTCTAGGAACATACACCTCGCTCTGTGCACTGTTCATGAGGTGGTGTCTAGGAACATACACCTTGCTCTGTGCACTGTTCATGAGGTGGTGTCTAGGAACATACACCTCGCTCTGTGCACTGTTCATGAGGTGGTGTCTAAGAACATACACCTCGCTCTGTGCACTGTTCATGAGGTGGTCTCTAGGAACATACACCTCGCTCTGGGCACTGTTCATGAGGTGGTGTCTAGGAACATACACCTAGCTCTGTGCACTGTTCATGAGGTGGTGTCTAGGAACATACACCTCACTCTGGGCACTGGTCATGAGGTCGTCTCCAGGAACATACACCTCGCTCTGGGCACTGGTCATGATCTGGTCTCTAGGAACATACACCTCGCTCTGTGCACTGGTCATGATCTGGTCTCTCGGAACATACACCTCGCTCTGTGCACTGGTCATGATCTGGTCTCTTGGAACATACACCTCGCTCTGTGCACTGTTCATGAGGTGGTGTCTAGGAACATACACCTTGCTCTGTGCACTGTTCATGAGGTGGTGTCTAGGAACATACACCTCGCTCTGTGCACTGTTCATGAGGTGGTCTCTAGGAACATACACCTCGCTCTGTGCACTGTTCATGAGGTGGTGTCTAGGAACATACACCTAGTTCTGTGCACTGTTCATGAGGTGGTGTCTAGGAACATACACCTCACTCTGGGCACTGGTCATGATCTTGTCTCTAGGAACATGCACCTCGCTCTGGGCACTGGTCATGATCTTGTCTCTAGGAACATACATCTCGCTCTGTGCACTGGTCATGAGGTGGTGTCTAGGAACATACACCTCACTCTGGGCACTGGTCATGATCTGGTCGCTAGGAACATACACCTCGCTCTGGGCACTGGTCATGATCTGGTCTCTAGGAACATACACCTCGCTCTGTGCACTGTTCATGAGGTGGTGTCTAGGAACATACACCTCGCTCTGTGCACTGTTCATGAGGTGGTCTCTAGGAACATACACCTCACTCTGTGCACTGGTCATGATCTGGTCTCTTGGAACATACACCTCGCTCTGTGCACTGGTCATGAGGTGGTCTCTAGGAACATACACCTCGCTCTGGGCACTGGTCATGAGCTGGTCTCTAGGAACCTAGCTCTGTGCACTGGTCATGATCTGGTCTCTAGGAACATACAGCTCACTCTGTGCACTTGTCATGAGGTGGTCTCTAGGAACATACACCTCGCTCTGTGCACTGGTCATGAGCTGGTCTCTAGGAACATACACCTCGCTCTGGGCACTGGTCATGATCTGGTCTCTAGGAACATACACCTCGCTCTGGGCACTGGTCATGATCTGGTCTCTAGGAACATACACCTCGCTCTGGGCACTGGTCATGATCTTGTCTCTAGGAACATACACCTCGCTCTGTGCACTGGTCATGAGGTGGTGTCTAGGAACATACACCTCACTCTGGGCACTGGTCATGATCTGGTCTCTAGGAACATACACCTCGCTCTGGGCACTGGTCATGATCTGGTCTCTAGGAACATATACCTCGCTCTGTGCACTGTTCATGAGGTGGTCTCTAGGAACATACACCTCGCTCTGGGCACTGGTCATGATCTGGTCTCTAGGAACATACACCTCGCTCTGGGCACTGGTCATGATCTGGTCTCTAGGAACATGACACACCTCTGGGCACTGGTCATGAGGTGGTCTCTGGGCACTGGTCATGAGGTGGTCTCTAGGAACATACACCTCGCTCTGGGCACTGGTCATGATCTGGTCTCTAGGAACATACACCTCGCTCTGTGCACTGTTCATGAGGTGGTCTCTAGGAACATACACCTCGCTCTGGGCACTGGTCATGATCTGGTCTCTAGGAACATACACCTCGCTCTGGGCACTGGTCATGATCTGGTCTCTAGGAACATACACCTCGCTCTGGGCACTGGTCATGAGGTGGTCTCTAGGAACATACACCTCGCTCTGGGCACTGGTCATGAGGTGGTGTCTAGGAACATACACCTCGCTCTGGGCACTGGTCATGAGATGGTCTCTAGGAACATACACCTCGCTCTGGGCAGTGGTCATGAGGTGGTCTCTAGGAACATACACCTCACTCTGGGCACTGGTAATGATCTGGTCTCTAGGAACATACACCAAACAAAGCCCTTATCCATTCAATCAGATGTACAATGCATTCGGAAAGTAGTCAGACTCTTAGACTTTTTCTACATTTTGTTATGTTACAGCCTTATTCTAAAATTGATTGAATTGTTTATTTCCCTCATCAATCTACACACAATACCCCATAAGTACAAAGCAATAACATATATATCACATTTACATAAGTATTCAGATCCTTTACTCAGCACTTTATTGAAGCACCTTTGGCAGCGATTACAGCCTCAAGTCTTATTGGGTGTGACGCTTTAAGCTTGGCACACCTATATTTGGGAGGTTTATCCCATTCTTCTCTGCAGATCCTCTCTGTCAGGTTGGATGGGGAGCATCGCTGCACAGCTATTTTCAGGTCTCTCCAGAGATGTTCGATCGATTTTAAGTCCGGGCTCTGGCTGGGCCACTCAAGGACATTCAGAGACCTGTCTGAAAGCCACTCCTGCGTTATCTTGGCTGAGTGCTTAGGGTCATTGTTCTGTTGGTAGGTGAACCTTCGCCCCAGTCTGAGGTCCTGAGCGCTCTGCAGCAGGTTTTCATCAAGGATCTCTCTGTACTTTGATCTGTTCATCTTTCCCTCAATCCTGACTAGTCTCCCAGTCCCTGCCACCGAAAAACATCCCCACTGCATGATGCTGCCACCACCATGCTTCACCAGAGGGATGGTGAGAGGTTTCCTCCAGATGTGAAACTTGGCAATCAGGCCAAAGTGTTCAATCTTGGTTTCATCAGACCAGAGAATCTTGTTTCTCTGTGTTCTTGGGGACCTTCAATGCTTTAGAAATGTTTTGGTGCCACGCCCCAGATCTGTACCTCACCACAATCCTGTTGACCTTTGACCTCATGGCTTGGTATCTGTTTTTATTTTTAATACATTTGCAAAAATCTCCAAAAATCTGTTTTTGCTTTGTCATTATGGGGTATTGTTTGTAGATTGATTTGTTGTGTGTTGAATAATTTAATCAATTTTAAAATAAGGCTGTCATGTGACAAAATGTGAAAAAAGTAAATTGGTCTGAATTTACTATATACATTAGTTTACATAGTATACATACGTTATATGTACTGTAGCTATGTGCGAATAAACTTTCAAACCCCATTTTGCATCTATTGTCCAAATGTATCAGCTTGCAGCCCGGTGCACAGTTCTACAGATCAATATGCATACAGCCTCCATCGACCTGGAGCCCTGCCAACATAAAACAACAGCAGCCTCCACTCATTTCCACATGCCCCCTGCCCACACACAAACACAGAAAGGTGCCCACAAACACATCCATGCACACACACACATACACACTCATACAGACATGGATGAACACGCACACACACACACTCATATGTATACCAACCTTTGCATTGAAATTATTACCTATTTTCTGTGGGCAGCATATTGGTCAGTCATCTTAATGTGGGTTTGTAATATTACATTTACATTTGACAAGAGATGCTCTGCAACACCAAATCAACAATTGTATCTGTCCCTAGGGAAAACCGTCACGATGAATTGTCTCAAAATTCATTAAAATACATGACAGATCTCGACCTTGCACGCACAAAGGGTCCTTTATCCAATAGGTTGTCATACTAATGGTTCAGACTGTGTACTGGGTTTCTTACCCATAACCCTCCTCCCTCCAGGCTAGTCACTCCAGTGTGTCTTAATCCTAAAGCTCCTCACTCTAATCCATCCAACGACAGACTTTGAAGTCACTGCAATACATGTCATTGTGCTTGCGTCAATTTTCTCCTTTGTCTATATGTCATTTTATTGGGTTCCAAGAATTAATGTTTCGCTTTCCCCTTTCGCTATATGTCATTTTACTGGGTTCAAGTAGTTGTATGGGGTGGTATTTCAAGGCTGTGTTGAGACAATGACTTATCAGTGACCTAAGCCCTGCTCAGATAATCCCTACCATTGTGTTGCTGAGTTGTCATAGGGCTGCTGCAAATGTACATTGTCCCAGGGGCGTTGGCAGTCATAATGTAAGAAACCTAATTTATGTCCCTCTAACTGTCCTGAATGCCTCTGCTGATCCTACAGCTATTGTACACAGCAATCATGCGTCTGAGTCATACTGTTAGCACTGAGGCGGCTTGCTTGAGTAAGAAGTCCACAGCTCAAACATAAATATCATTGTCATGTCTACCTCTGCTAAGCCTCCCAGTGAAGCAATTAAAACAATCAAGAATCCCAGAAAAGTGATAAATAATTTCTCACATGAAGATATGTGGTCTAAGAAAGGTTAAGATAACTTGCTAGTAACAGATAACATTCATATATTGACTATATCTTGGATTGATGAGGAATTTAAAAATGGTATGGTTGAGAGGGATGATGCAAAAAGAATGGCAAATAAATCTGTCTGCACAGCACAACATACTGCAAATTGAAAAAAATCATGTGATTAAGCTGAACAAAAGGAAGAAGAAACTGTACTATGACGCAAAGACACATTTTATAAAGAATGATCGTAAAAAGCTTTGGAGCACCTGACATATAAGCTCCGCTTCAATATTCATTGTATTAGATGGCTCGTTCATCACAAAACCCACTGATATTGCCCTTCTACTTTAATTACTTTTTATTGGGAAGATGAGCAAACTCTGAACACACTCATCTGAACACACTCATCATACAGCATAACTGACCAAATTATTAAAGACAAGCATTTTAATGTTGAATTCCATAAAGTGAGTGTGGAAGAGGGGAAAAAATGACAAGCCACCAGGGTCTGACAACTTGGATGGAAAATTACCGAGGATGATAGTGGACAATTGCCACTCCTATTTGCTATCTCGTCAATCTAAGGCTACAGGAAAGTGTTTGCCCTCAGACCTGGAGGGAAGCAAAGGTCCCTACGCTACCCAAGAATAGCAAAGCGCTCTTTACTGGCTCAAACAGTCGAACAATCAGCCTGTTACCAACTCTTATTAAACTTTTGGAAAAAATTGTGTTTGACCAGATACAAAGTTATTTCATAATAAACATATGAACAAAAGTTTACAGCATGCCTATAGGGAAGGGCATTCCACAGAGAAATTTATGATAAAATGATTGTGGGAGCTGTTTTGTTAGACTTCAGCGTAGCTTTTGACATTATTGATAATAATTTGCTGCTGGACAAATGAATGTGTTATGGCTTTACATCCCCTGCTATACTGTGGATAAAGAGTTTCCTGTCTAACAGAACACAGAGGGTGTTCTTTAATTAATGGAAACCTCTCCAACACAATCCAAGTAGAGTCAGGCATTCCACAGGGCAGCTGGCTAGGCCCTTAACTTTTTCAATCTTGTACTAATGACATGCCACTGGCTCTGAGTAAAGCCTGTGTGTCCATGTATGCTGATGACTCAACACTATATACATTAGCTGCCACAGCAAGTGAAATCACTGCAACACTTGACCTTTTTGGGATAGGGGATAGCATTTTCACTTTTGGATGAATAGCGTGCCCAGAGTGAACTGCCTCCTACTCTGTCCCAGAATCTAATATATGCATATATATTATTGGTATTGGATAGAAAACACTCTGAAGTTTCTAAAACTGTTTGAATGATGTCTGTGAGTATAACAGAACTCATATGGCAGGTGAAAACCTGAGAAAAATCCAACCCGGAAGTGGGAAATCTGAGGTTTGTAGTATTTTATCTCAACCCCTATTGAAGATACAGTGGAATATTAGTTATGTTTCACTTCCCAATGCTTCCACTAGATGTCAACAGTATTTAGAACCTGTTTTGAGGATTCTACTCTAAAGGAGGGGTTCATAAGGGCTCTTTCAGTGAGTGGTCTGGCAGAGTGCCACAACCTCGGGCTGGCACGCTCACGTGAAAGGTAGCTACGTTCCACTTCATTTGTACAGACAAAGGAATTGTCCGGTTGGAACATTAATGAAGTTTTATGTTAAAAACATCCTGAAGATTGATTCCATACTTAGTTTGACATGTTTCTATGGGCTGTAACGGAACTTTTTTAACTTTTCGTCCGAGGTTCAGCGCCGAACGCGCTTTTGGATTTGTTTACCAAACGCTCTAAAAAAAGAAGATATATGGACATAACTGATGGACATTATCAAACAAATCAAAACATTTATGGTGGAACTGGGATTCCTGGGTGTGCAATCTGATGAAGATCATCAAAGTAAGTGAATATTTTATTTTACCTTTATTTTACTAGGCAAGTCAGTTAAGAACAAATTCTTATTTTCAATGATGGCCTAGGAACAATGGGTTAACTGCCTGTTCAGGGGCAGAATGACAGATT
Organism: Oncorhynchus masou masou; assembly: GCF_036934945.1. Lineage (NCBI taxonomy): Eukaryota > Metazoa > Chordata > Actinopteri > Salmoniformes > Salmonidae > Oncorhynchus > Oncorhynchus masou. The sequence goes on along the minus strand of NC_088229.1, from coordinate 10,443,175 downwards.
TTGTACCTTGTCAGCTCGGGGATTTGAACTTGCAACATTTCTGTTACTAGTCCAATGCTCTAACCACTAGGCTACACTGCCACCCCAATTAGAAATGTTATTTCTGAGTAATGTTGACTACCCAATATGGCAGGTATCTTTTTGGCTGCTTTGTTGTCTAAAGGCTGTACTCAGATTATTGCATGGTTTGCTTTCTCTGTAAAGTTTTTTGAAATCTGTCACAGCGGTTGCATTAAGGAGTAGTTTATCAAAAGTTTAATGTATAATAGTCGTATCTTTATCAATGTTTATTATGAGTATTTCTGTAAATTGATGTGGCTCTCTGCAATATCACTGCATGTTTTAGAACTACTGAACGTAACGCGCCAATGTAAACTCAGATTTTATGATATAAATATGAACTTTATCAAACAAAACATACATGTATTGTGTATCATGAAGTCCTATGAGTGTCATCTGATGAAGATCATCAAAGGTTAGTGATTAATTTTATCTCTATTTCTGCTTTTTGTGACTCCTCTCTTTGGCTGGAAAAAATGTCTGTGTTTTTCTGTGGCATGGTGGTAACCTAACATAATCGTTTGTGGTGCTTTCGCTGTAAATCCTTTTTCAAATCAGAAACTGTGGCTGGATTAACGAGAATTTTATCTTTAAAATGGTTTAAAATACTTGTATGGTTGAGGAATTTTACTGGCAGTTACGGGGGGTTCCGCTAGAGGAAAACCTCAACTAAATCTTGAATTATGTGGAAATTGACTAAACTGCTTGGAGTAACTCTGGATTCTGAACATTCATGGTCAAAACATGTACAGTGGTGCAAAAAAGTATTTAGACAGACACCAATTGTTCAAGTTCTCGCACTTAAACAGCCCCAAAACATCACTGCTCTAGAGGAGATCTGCATGGAGGAATGGGCCAAAATACCAGCAACAGTGTGTGAAACCTTGTGAAGACTTACAGAAAACGTTTGACCTCTGTCATTGCCAACAAAGGGTATATAACAAAGTATTGAGATAAACTTTTGTTATTGACCAAATACTTATTTTCCACCATAATTTGCAAATAAATTCATTAAAAATCCTACAATGTGATTTTCTGGATTTTGTTTCTCATTTTGTCTATCACAGTTGAAGTGTACCTATGATGAAAATTACAGGCCTCTCTCATCTTTTTAAGTGGGGGAACTTGCACAATTGGTGGCTGACTAAATACTTTTTTGCCCCACTGTAGATACAGGGCCTCCCGAGTGGCACAGTGGTCTAGGGCACTGCATCGCAGTGCTAGCTGTGTCACCAGAGACTCTGGGTTCGCCATCTGTCGCAGCCGGCCGTGACCGGGAGGTCCATGGGGCGATGCACAATTGGCCGAGCGTCGTCCGGGTTAGGGAGGTATTTGCCGGTAGGGATGTCTTTGTCTCATTGCGCACTAGCGAATCCTGTGCCGGGCGCAGTGCACACTAACCAGGTAGTTGGGTTGTGTTTCAGAGGACGCATGGCTTTCGACCTTTGTCTCTCCACAGCCCATACGGGAGTTGTATTGATGAGACAAGATAGTAACTACTAACAATTGGATACCACAAAAACATGTTGATACAGCTGTAGCTAAGATGGGGAGAGGTTTGTCAATAATAACCATTGCTCTGCCTACAGGTCCTACAGGCTCTGGTTTTGTCACACCTGGACTACTGTCCAGTCGTGTGGTCAGGTGCCACAAAGGTGGACTTAGAGGAGAGATTGACTTCATCACTACTTGTATTTATGAGAAATATTGACATGTTGAATGCACTGAGATGTCTGTTTAAACTACTAGCACACAGCTCAGAGACCCCCACAAGAAATACTACCAGAGATCTCTTCACAGTACTGAAGTCCAGAAAGGAATATGGGAGAAACACAGTACTACATAGAGCCATGACTACATGGAACCCTATTCTATATCAAGTAACTCATGCAAGCAGTAAAATCAGATTTAAAAAACATATATATATATATATATATATATATATATATATAGACAGACCTTATGGAACAGCGGGGACATGCACAGACAGATGCATACACACAGACCTTATGGAATATGTGGTCGTAGGACATGCACAGACAGATGCATACACACATGTACACATGGATTTATAGAACTGTTAATTTTGATATGTGAAGAGTAGCTGCTGCTTTGAGTAATGGTCTGAAAGCACACACTTAATGTGTTGTGAAATGTGTTGTGAAATGTATTGTTATGTTTTTATAAAAATTATAGAACTGCCTTAATTTTGCTGGACCCCAGGAAGAGTAGCTGCTGCTTTGGCAGGAATGGATTGGGATCCTTAATTAACCCCAGGAAGAGTAGCTGCTGCCTTGGCAGGAATGGATTGGGATCCTTAATAAACCCCAGGAAGAGTAGCTGCTGCCTTGGCAGGAATGGATTGGGATCCTTAATAAACCCTAGGAAGAGTAGCTGCTGCCTTGGCAGGAATGGATTGGGATCCTTAATAAACCCTAGGAAGAGTAGCTGCTGCCTTGGCGGGAATGGATTGGGATCCTTAATAAACCCTAGGAAGAGTAGCTGCTGCCTTGGCAGGAATGGATTGGGATCCTTAATAAACCCGAGGAAGAGTAGCTGCTTGCCTTGGCAGGAACTAATGGGGATCATTAATAAATAGAAATATATAAGAGCATGGTATTTTTACCCCCCGATTTTGTGGTACCAATTGGTAGTTACAGTCTTGTCTCATCGCTGCAACTCCCGTACAAACTTGGGAGAGGCGAAGATCGAGAGCCATGTGTCCTGCGAGCCGCACAGCTTCTTGACACAATGCCCACTTAATCCGGAAGCCAGCCGCATCAATGTGTCGGAGGAAACACCGTACACCACCACAGGAGTTACTAGTGCACAATGGGACAAGGACATCCCTGCTGGCCAAACCCTCCCGTAACCCAGATGACGCTGGGGAAATTGTACGCCGCCCAATGAGTCTCCAGGTCTCGGTCGGCTGCGACAGAGCCTGGACTCGAACCCAGAATCTCTAGTGGCACAGCTAGCAGTGTGATGCAGAGCCTCAGACCACTGCCCCACTCAGGAGGCCAGAGCATGGTAGTTTACATTATTTTGTCAGCTGAAGGTCACATTTACACTTTATAAGGATGATGATAAAATGATATTATAACGATTAACTTCATAATGATTCAAAGTAAATAGCAACAGTAAGATAATATTAATTTCCTGTCACATGTCAGGGAGACACTGAAATTTGTCAATCAATCATTCATTTATTTTTATTTCATTCTACAGCCCTTAGCCATGAAGATTGCTCTAAATTTGCCTCAATAACAATCGGCATTGATATTCCAATAGGTTATTGATTGATTCCTGCTTTCACATCAGGATGAAACGACTAAGCTATCTAGCTAGCTCAACCAGGCTTGGAGGATATCCAACAGCTCATGGTTCTAAATAGTCTATTCAAGACATTTATGGATGTGTGGTTTTCCATGAATGTTTCAGAATAACGATCAATGAGAGAAATGGTAGGCTCTGGAAGACATTGCCTACTGTACGGTTGTCTATTGAAGTATAGAAAGACGTGAAGACTGTAAGCAGTCAACATGGAATACAGGCTTTAGAATGTTGCTCATGTTGCAATACTCATTTCAGACAAATTAAAAACAGGACCTCCCACGGTCTTCGATGTCATTCTGATAGACATTAAAAAATATATATATTATATGTGTGCAAAGTTCACGTAGCTGCAGACTGTGAAACCGAGCAGAAACGGTTCCTTGAGCAAAGGAGAATACAATGAGAGTGAGACAGAGAGAGAGAAGACAGATAGAGACAATCAATGACAGAATAATTAAATAAGACAAAGGGTTGTCAGAGATGTCTTCAGCAAGCATTCATTGTAATAGGCAGCAACTTCAGGCAACAGCATTAGGTCACTGTCCTGGAATGGATTTTTGAAGGACAGGAGGGCCTGAACCGCCAGGGCACGATGGGGGAAATGGATGGCTTAATAACAGGCGTGGTCATTAGCCCAATGCCACCATAGGCTAACACGCTAACCCCCCCCCCCCCAACGACAGACAGACATAACCTCCACGGCGTTGGCTAAATAGCTAGGCCAACGCTAGCCATAAGCCCAAGTTTCTAGCCCCTAATAACCTATTAGCTTTGCGGCTAGTTAGCCTAGTTAGTCTAGTTAGCCATTAGCTCCACAGCAAGCTTTCTTCCCTTCCTCATTTCCCTCCTCCCCTCTTCCACATCCCCCACACTCCGTCTCCTCGTCTCTCCAAGTAAACAATGCCTCATTATTGTTCAAGACAAT
>NC_088229.1:10431354-10433854 GCF_036934945.1 Oncorhynchus masou masou | reverse complement strand
GGCTGTGTAGGGTTGAGGTAGTGATGGGCTGTGTAGGGTTGAGGTTGTGACGGGATGTATAGGGTTGAGGTTGTGACGGGCTGTATAGAGTTGAGGTTGTGACGGGCTGTCTCGGCTTGAGGTAGAGCTGTGTAGAGTTGGGATAGTGACAAAGAGATGGGTCACCACTGGTAATTTACTAAAGTTACCAGAATTTTCAGTAATTAAGAGTTAATCTATGGTCTTCTATGGAAACCTGACTAATTTATACTTGAATAAATTGTATTCATATAAAATATGATGTATTTCTTAATCTTTATTGTCCATGAGTTTAGTTTACTGCAGGGCTCCCAAACCCTTTTCCTGAAGAGCTACTGTCCTGTAAGTTTTCGCTCCAACCCTAATCTAGCGCACATGATTCTAATAATTAGCTTGTTGATAAGATGAATCAGGTTAGTTACAACTGGGGTTGGATTGAAAACCTACAAGAGAGTAGTTCCGGACGACTGTGTGATCACGCACTCCATAGCCGATGTGAGCAAGACCTTTAACTTTTTATGGCTGCAGGGGCAGTATTGAGTAGCTTGGATGAAAAGGTGCCCATTGTAAATGGCCAGCTCCTCAGTCTCAGTTGCTAATTTATGCATATTATTATTAGTATTGGATAGAAAACACAAAATATTGTCTGTGAGTATAACAGAACTGATATTGCAGGCGAAACCCTGAGGAAAATCAAAACAGGAAGTGGCTTCTATTTTCAAATCTCCTTGTTCCATAGCCTCCCTTTGCTGGATTTAAAGGGATATGAACTATCGCTTCCTCAAGGTGTCAACAGTCTTCAGACATAGTTTCAGGCTTTTATTTTGAAAAATGAGCCAGAACGTTAACATCACGTCAAGTGGTCAAATGAGTTTTGCTCGCGCAAGAGAAATTTGGACAGCAATTGTTTTCCCCTCTTCTACTGTGAAAGACATTTGCGGTTGATATATTATCAATTATATAATTTAAAAACAACCTGAGGATTGATTATAAAAAACGTTTTGCATGTTTCTGTGGACATTATGGAAACTATTCAGAATTTTCGTCTGCGTTGTCGTGACCGCTCTTTCCTGTGGATTTCTGAACATAATGCGACAAACAAACATAGGTATTTTGGATCTAAAAATAATCTTTATGGAACAAAATGAACATTTGTTGTGTAACTGGGAGTCTCGTGAGTGAAATAATCCGAAGATCATCAAAGGTAAATGATTCATTTGATTGCTTTTCTGATTTTCGTGACCGAGCTACCTGATGCAAAGTGTACTTAATGTTTTATCATGCGATCGATAAACTTATACAGGAGATGAGGGCGACAGGTGAGTTTTTTCCTATATTGCACTTGTGATTTCATGAATATAAATATTTATAGTAATATTTATAGTAATATTTGTTGTATTTAGCGCTATGCTATTCAGCGGTTGTTGATGACACTTATCCCGATATCGGGATTGCAGCCCTAACAAGTTAAACAGGTCAACCTTCACAAAGACGCAGGGCCTGACGGAATACCAGAACGTGTAATCAAACCAACTGGCAAGTGTCTTCACTGAAATTTTCAACCTCTCCCTGACCGAGTCTGTAATACCTACATGTTTCAAACAGATCACCATAGTCCCTGTGACCAAGAAAGCAAAGGTAACCTGCCTACATGATTACCGCCCGTAGCACTCACGTCAGTAGCCATGAAGCGCTTTGAAAGGCTGGTCATGGCTCACATCAACACCATCATGCCGGAAACCCTAGACCCACTCCAATTCGCGTACCGCCCCAACAGATCCACAGATCCACAATCGCACTCCACACTGTCCTTTCCCACTTGGACAAAAGGAAGACCTATGTGAGAATGCTGTTCATTGACTACAGCTCAGCGTTCAACACCATAGTACCCACAAAGCTCATCATTAAACTAAACACCCTGGGACTAAACACATCCCTCTGCAACTGGATCCTGGACATCCTGACAGGCCGCCCCCAGGTGGTAAGGGTAGGCAACAACACATCTACCACACTGATCGTTAACACTGGGGCCCCTCAGGGGTGCGTGCTTAGTCCCCTCCTGTACTCCATGTTCAGCCACGACTGCGAGGCCAAGCATGACCCCAACACCATCATAAAGTTTGCTGACGACACAACAGTCACAACTAACCAACAACAATGAGACAATAGGGAGGAGGTCAGAGACCTGGCAGTGTGGTGCCAGGAAAACAACCTCTCCATCAATATGAGCAAGACAAAGGAGCTGATTGTGGTTTATATAGGAAAAGGAGTGCCGAATAGGCCACCATTAACATCGACGGGGCTGTAGTGGAGTGGGTCAAGAGTTTCAAGTCCCTTGGTCTCCACATCACCAACGAACTGTCAAGGTCTAAACACACCAAGACTGTTGTAAAGAGGGCATGGCAAAACCTTTCCCCCCTCAGGACACTGAAATGGTTTGGCATGGGTCCCCAGATCCTCAAAAGGCTCTACAGCTGCACCA
>NC_088229.1:10404694-10430854 GCF_036934945.1 Oncorhynchus masou masou | reverse complement strand
TATGTGTGTATATCTGTGTATATCTGTGTATATCTGTGTGTATATATCTGTCTCCTCCCTCCTGAATCCTCCTCCCCCTCCCCCCTCCTCCCTCTCTGCAGATGACTTCGTCAACCATTTTGAAAAAAAGGTCGACGACATCCGTTCCTCGTTTGCTAAGTCAAACGACACCGCTGGTTCTGATCACACTGCCCTACCCTGTGCTCTGACCTCTTTCTCCCCTCTTTCTCCAGATGAAATCTCGCTTCTTGTGACGGCCGGCCGCCCAACAACCTGCCCGCTTGACCCTATCCCCTCCTCTCTTCTCCAGACCATTTCCGGAGACCTTCTCCCCTACCTCACCTCGCTCATCAACTCATCCCTGACCGCTGGCTACGTCCCTTCCGTCTTCAAGAGAGCGAGAGTTGCACCCTTCTGAAAAAACCTACACTCGATCCCTCCGATGTCAACAACTATAGACCAGTATCCCTTCTTTCTTTTCTCTCCAAAACTCTTGAACGTGCCGTCCTTGGCCAGCTCTCCCGCTATCTCTCTCAGAATGACCTTCTTGATCCAAATCAGTCAGGTTTCAAGACTAGTCATTCAACTGAGACTGCTCTTCTCTGTATCACGGAGGCGCTCTGCACTGCTAAAGCTAACTCTCTCTCCTTTGCTCTCATCCTTCTAGACCTATCGGCTGCCTTCGACACTGTGAACCATAAGATCCTCCTCTCCACCCTCTCCGAGTTGGGCATCTCTGGTGCGGCCCACGCTTGGATTGCGTCCTACCTGACAGGTCGCTCCTACCAGGTGGCGTGGCGAGAATCTGTCTCCTCGCCACGCGCTCACCACTGGTGTCCCCCAGGGCTCTGTTCTAGGCCCTCTCCTATTCTCGCTATACACCAAGTCACTTGGCTCTGTCATAACCTCACATGGTCTCTCCTATCATTGCTATGCAGACGACACACAATTAATCTTCTCCTTTCCCCTTCTGATGACCAGGTGGCGAATCGCATCTCTGCATGTCTGGCAGACATATCAGTGTGGATGACGGATCACCACCTCAAGCTGAACCTCGGCAAGACGGAGCTGCTCTTCCTCCCAGGGAAGGACTGCCCGTTCCATGATCTCGCCATCACGGTTGACAACTCCATTGTGTCCTCCTCCCAGAGCGCTAAGAACCTTGGCGTGATCCTGGACAACACCCTGTCGTTCTCAACTAACATCAAGGCGGTGGCCCGTTCCTGTAGGTTCATGCTCTACAACATCCGCAGAGTACGACCCTGCCTCACACAGGAAGCGGCGCAGGTCCTAATCCAGGCACTTGTCATCTCCCGTCTGGATTACTGCAACTCGCTGTTGGCTGGGCTCCCTGCCTGTGCCATTAAACCCCTACAACTCATCCAGAACGCCGCAGCCCGTCTGGTGTTCAACCTTCCCAAGTTCTCTCACGTCACCCCGCTCCTCCGCTCTCTCCACTGGCTTCCAGTTGAAGCTCGCATCCGCTACAAGACCATGGTGCTTGCCTACGGAGCTGTGAGGGGAACGGCACCGCAGTACCTCCAGGCTCTGATCAGGCCCTACACCCAAACAAGGGCACTGCGTTCATCCACCTCTGGCCTGCTCGCTCCCTACCACTGAGGAAGTACAGTTCCCGCTCAGCCCAGTCAAAACTGTTCGCTGCTCTGGCCCCCCAATGGTGGAACAAACTCCCTCACGACGCCAGGAGAGCGGAGTCAATCACCACCTTCCGGAGACACCTGAAACCCCACCTCTTCAAGGAATACCTAGGATAGGATAAAGCAATCCTTCTCACCCCCCTTAAATGATTTAGATGCACTATTGTAAAGTGGCTGTTCCACTGATGTCAGAAGGTGAATTCACCAATTTGTAAGTCGCTCTGGATAAGAGCGTCTGCTAAATGACTTAAATGTAAATGTAAATGTAAATGTTATATCTCTTATGTGTGTATATCTCTTACGCGTGTATATCTGTTATGCGTGTATATCTGTTACGCGTGTATATCTCATATGCTTGTATATCTCTTATGCGTGTATATCTCGTATGCGTGTATATCTGTTATGCGTTTATATCTGTTATGTGTGTATATCTGTTATGCGTGTATATCTGTTATGCGTGTATATCTCTTATGGGTGTATATCTGTTATGCGTGTATATATCTTATGCGTGTATATCTGTTATGCGTGTATATTTGTTATGCGTGTATAACTGTTATGCATGTATATCTCGTATGCGTTTATATCTGTTATGTGTGTATATCTGTTATGCGTGTATATCTCTTATGCGTGTAGATCTGTTATGCGTGTAGATCTGTTATGCGTGTATATCTGTTATGCGTGTATATCTCTTATGCGTGTATATCTGTTATGCGTGTATATCTGTTATGCGTGTACATCTCTTATGCGTGTATATCTGTTATGTGTGTATATCTGTTATGCGTGTATATCTCTTATGCGTGTATATCTGTTATGCGTGTATATCTGTTATGCGTGTACATCTCTTATGCGTGTATATCTGTTATGTGTGTATATCTGTTATGCGTGTATATCTGTTATGTGTGTATATATCTTACGCGTGTATATCTGTTATGCGTGTATATCTGTTATGCGTGTATATCTATTATGAGAGTATATCTGTTATGCGTGTATATCTATTATGAGAGTATATCTGTTATGCGTGTAGATCTGTTATGCGTGTATATCTGTTATGCGTGTATATCTCTTATGCGTGTATATCTGTTATGCGTGTATATCTGTTATGCGTGTACATCTCTTATGCGTGTATATCTGTTATGTGTGTATATCTGTTATGCGTGTATATCTCTTATGCGTGTATATCTGTTATGCGTGTATATCTGTTATGAGAGTATATCTGTTATGCGTGTATATCTGTTATGAGAGTATATCTGTTATGCGTGTATATCTATTATGAGAGTATATCTGTTATGCGTGTATATCTGTTATGCGTGTATATCTGTTATGCGTGTATATCTATTATGAGAGTATATCTGTTATGCGTGTATATCTATTATGAGAGTATATCTGTTATGCGTGTATATCTGTTATGCATGTATATCTGTTATGCGTGTATATCTCTTATGTGTGTATATATCTTAAACGTGTATATCTGTTATGCGTGTATATCTGTTATGCGTGTATATCTGTTATGCGTGCATATCTTTTATGCGTGTATATATGTTATGCGTGTACATCTGTTACACGTGTATATCTCGTATGCGTGTATATCTCTTATGCGTGTATATCTCTTATGCGTGTATATCTGTTATGAGTGTATATATGTAATGCGTGTATATCTCGTATGCGTGCATATCTGTTATGCTGTATATCTGTTATGCGTGTATATCTGTTATGTGTGTATATATCTTATGCGTGTATATCTGTTATGCGTGTATATCTGTTATGCGTGTATATCTCTTATGTGTGTATATATCTTACGCGTGTATATCTGTTATGCGTGTATATCTGTTATGAGAGTATATCTGTTATGCGTGTATATCTGTTATGCGTGTATATCTGTTATGCGTGTATATCTCTTATGTGTGTATATATCTTACACGTGTATATCTGTTATGCGTGTATATCTGTTATGCGTGTATATCTGTTATGCGTGCATATCTTTTATGCGTGTATATATGTTATGCGTGTATATCTGTTACACGTGTATATCTCGTATGCGTGTATATCTCTTATGCGTGTATATCTCTTATGCGTGTATATCTGTTACGCGTGTATATCTGTTATGCGTGTATATCTCGTATGCGTGTATATCTGTTATGCTGTATATCTGTTATGCGTGTATATATCTTATGCTTGTATATCTGTTATGCGTGTATATCTGTTATGCGTGTATATCTGTTATGCATGTATATCTGTTATGCGTGTATATCTGTTATGCGTGTATATCTGTTATGCGTGTATATATCTTATGCGTGTATATCTGTTATGCGTGTATATCTGTTATGCGTGTATATCTGTTATGCATGTATATCTGTTATGCGTGTCTATCTGTTATGCGTGTATATCTCTTATGCGTGTATATCTGTTATTCGTGTATATCTGTTATGCGTGTCTATCTGTTATGCGTGTATATCTCTTATGCGTGTATATCTGTTATGCGTGTATATCTGTTATGTGTGTATATCTGTTATGCGTGTATATCTGTTATGCGTGTATATCTGTTATGCGTGTATATCTGTTATGCGTGTATATCTGTTATGCGTGTATATCTGTTATGCGTGTATATATCTTATGCGTGTATATCTGTTATGCCTGTATATCTGTTATGCGTGTATATCTGTTATGCATGTATATCTCGTATGCGTGTATATCTGTTATGCGTGTATATCTGTTATGCGTGTATATCTGTTATGCGTGTATATGTCTTATGCGTGTATATCTGTTATGCGTGTATATCTGTTAAGTGTGTATATCTCTTATGAGTGTATATCTGTTATGCGTGTATATATCTTATGCGTGTATATCTGTAATGCGTGTATATCTGTTAAGTGTGTATATCTCTTATGCGTGTATATCTGTTAAGTGTGTATATCTCTTATGCGTGTATATCTGTTATGCGTGTATATATCTTATGCGTGTATATCTGTTATGCGTGTATATCTGTTATGCGTGTATATCTCTAACACGTGTATCTCTAACACGTGTATATCTCGTATGCGTGTATATCTGTTATGCGTGTATATCTGTTATGCGTGTATATCTGTTATGCGTGTATATCTCTTATTCGTGTATATCTCTTATGCGTGTATATCTGTTATGCGTGTATATCTCGTATGCGTGTATATCTCTTATGCCTGTATATCTGTTATGTGTGTATATCTCTAACACGTGTATCTCTAACACGTGTATATCTCTTATGCGTGTATATCTGTTATGCGTGTATATCTGTTATGCCTGTATATGCATTATGCTGTATATCTCTCCTGTGTTCTATCTTCAATGTTAACTATCCTGCCATTATTCAATGTAAACTATCCTGTCATTATTCAATGTAAACTATCCCGTCATTATTCAATGTAAACTATCTTGTCATTATTCAATGTAAACTATCCTGTCGTTATTCAATGTAAACTATCTTGTCGTTATTCAATGTAAACTATCCTTTACGGTACAAAACGCTTTAGAAAAGACAGAAGAACGTCTCATAGAATTGGTCAAAACTCAGAACATTTAGTCCAAAATCTGATTTTCTTTACTGAGATATAGCTGTTGTTCTGTGTTACTCCATTTTCCTCTAGCAGTTGTGTTTAAGAGGTTAATGAACGTATGTCAGTCGACCTGTAGGAGACAAACTCTTTCAAATGTAATCGTACCCTAACCAACGCGTCGGCAACGCAGTGCTTTGTTCAGGATCGAAGCGCTGGTAAGGTTTACCCATTAAAGTGTTGAGAGCGTCCACAGTGTTTATACAGTTGACTCTTCTTCACTAAGTACCTCTACAGATATGTTTTTTTTTGGGGGGGGGGGTCAGCTTATGCTTTATACTAGTCTAATTTCTCTACGAAATGATTCACATCTTGATCTATACTATACATGTATGTATGTAAGCACTCTCCCAACATTTTCAGCCCAAAACAGGAAATGCTCTCTCTCTCTATTTCATTTTCGCTCTCCCCCTTCTCTCTCTCTCTACCTATCACATTCCCCCTTCTCTGTCTCTACCTATCCCATTCCCCCTTCTCTCTCTCTCTCTCTCTCTCTCTCTCTCTCTCTCTCTCTACCTATCCCATTCCCCCTTCTCTCTCTCTCTCTCTCTCTCTCTACCTATCCCATTCCCCCCTCTCTCTCTCTACCTATCCCATTCCCCCTTCTCTCTCTCTCTACCTATCCCTTTCCCCCTTCTCTCTCTCTCTACCTATCCCATTACCCCCTCTCTCATGTCCCTCTCTCTACCTATCCCTTTCCCCCTCTCTCATGTCTCTCTCTCTACCTATCCCATTCCTCCCTCTCTCATGTCTCTCTCTCTACCTATCCCATTCCCCCTCTCTCATGTCTCTCTCTACCAATCCCATTCCCCCTTCTCTCTCTCTCTACCTATCCCATTCCCCCTTTCTCTCTCTCTACCTATCCCATTCCCCCTCTCTCTCTCTCCCTATCCCATTCCGCCTTCTCTCTCTCGCTCTACATATCCCATTCCCCCCTCTCTCGTGTCTCTCTCTCTACCAATCCCATTCCCCCTTCTCTCTCTCTCTCTACCTATCCCATTCCCCCTTCTCTCTCTCTACCTATCCCATTCCTCCCTCTCTCATGTCTCTCTCTCTACCTATCCCATTCCCCCCTCTCTCATGTCTCTCTCTCTACCTTTCCCATTCCTCCTCTCTCATGTCCCTCTCTCTACCTATCCCATTACCCCCTCTCTCATGTCCCTCTCTCTACCTATCCCATTACCCCCCTCTCTCATGTCTCTCTCTCTACCTATCCCTTCCCCCCCTCTCTCATGTCTCTCTCTCTACCTTTCCCATTCCTCCCTCTCTCATGTCCCTCTCTCTACCTATCCCATTACCCCCCTCTCTCATGTCTCTCTCTACCTATCCCATTCCCCCTTCTCTCTCTACCTATCCCATTACCCCCTCTCTCATGTCTCTCTCTCTACCTTTCCCATTCCTCCCTCTCTCATGTCCCTCTCTCTACCTATCCCATTCCTCCCTCTCTCATGTCTCTCTCTCTACCTATCCCATTACCCCCTTCTCTCATGTCTCTCTCTCTACCTATCCCATTACCCCCTCTCTCATGTCTCTCTCTCTCTACCTATCCCATTCCTCCCTCTATCATGTCTCTCTCTCTACCTATCCCATTCCCCCCCTCTCTCATGTCCCTCTCTCTACCTATCCCATTCCCCCTTCTCTCTCTCTCTCTATCTATCTACTGCATTCCCCCCCTCTCTCATGTCCCTCTCTCTACCTATCCCATTCCTCCCTCTCTCATGTCTCTCTCTCTACCTATCCCATTCCTCCCTCTCTCATGTCCCTCTCTATACCTATCCCATTCCTCCCTCTCTCATGTCTCTCTCTCTACCTATCCCATTCCTCCCTCTCTCATGTCTCTCTCTATACCAATCCCATTCCTCCCTCTCTCATGTCTCTCTCTCTACCTATCCCATTCCCCCCCTCTCTCATGTCTCTCTCTCTACCTTTCCCATTCCTCCCTCTCTCATGTCTCTCTCTATACCAATCCCATTCCCCCTTCTCTCTCTCTCTACCTATCCCATCCCCCCCTCTCTCATGTCTCTCTCTCTACCTTTCCCATTCCTCCCTCTCTCATGTCTCTCTCTATACCAATCCCATTCCCCCTTCTCTCTCTCTCTACCTATCCCATCCCCCCCTCTCTCATGTCTCTCTCTCTACCTTTCCCATTCCTCCCTCTCTCATGTCTCTCTCTATACCAATCCCATTCCCCCTTCTCTCTCTCTCTCTCTCTCTACCAATCCCATTCCCCCTTCTCTCTCTCTCTCTACCTATCCCATTCCCCCTTCTCTCTCTCTCTCTATCTATCTACTGCATTCCCCCCCTCTCTCATATCTCTCTCTCTAACTATCCCATTCCCCCTCTCATGTCTCTTTCTCTACCTATCCCATTCCTCCCTCTCTCATGTCTCTCTCTCTCTCTACCTATTGCATTCCCCCCTCTCTCATGTCTCTCTCTCTACCTATCCCACCCTCCCTCTCTATCTACCTATTGCATTCCCCCCTCTCTTATGTCTCTCTCTCTACCTATCCCATTCCCCCCTCTCTCATGTCTCTCTCTCTACCTATTGCATTCCGCCCTCTCTCATGTCTCTCTCTCTACCTTTCCCATTCCCCCTCCCTCATGTCTCTCTCTCTACCTATCCCATTCCCCCCTCTCTCATGTCTCTCTCTCTACCTATCCCATTCCCCCCTCTCTCATGTCTCTCTCTCTACCTATCACATTCCTCATTCCCCACTCTCTCGTCTCTCTCTCGCTCTACATATCCCATTCCCCCTCTCTCATGTCTCTCTCTCTACCTATCTCATCCCCCCACTCTGATGCCTCTCTCTCTCTACCTATCCCATTCCCCCCTCTCTCATGTCTCTCTCTCTCTACCTATCGCATTCCTCCCTCTCTCATGTCTCTCTCTCTACCTATCCCATTACCCCCCTCTCTCATGTCTCTCTCTCCACCTATCCCATCCCCCCTTCTCTCTCTCTACCTATCCCATTCCCCCCTCTCTCATGTCTCTCTCTCTACCTATCACATTCCTCATTCCCCACTCTCTCGTCTCTCTCTCGCTCTACATATCCCATTCCCCCCTCTCTCATGTCTCTCTCTACCTATCTCATCCCCCCACTCTGATGCCTCTCTCTCTCTACATATCCCATTCCCCCTCTCTCATGTCTCTCTCTCTACCTCTCTCTCTTTACCTCTCTCTACCTCTCTACTGCTTTCTCTATATGCATACCTATCCTATTCCCCCCTCTCTCATGTCTCTCTCTCTCCCTCTCTTATTTGTCTCTCCTTTGCTCAAGGAACCGTGTCAGCTCAGTTTCATAGTCTACAGCTGAACCTCTTGCTCATACATCAGAAACCGGACTCTGACTTCACAAAGGGAAGCTCCTGTCATTGGCTTGTTGCAAATAACACCACCTTTCTACCTGCACGGTGGCATTTCCCCTTTTCTGTCACAAATGTTATAGATTGAATTGACAAAGTAGTGTCCCGGGGTGTAACGAGGTTATCAGTGTGTGTTGGGGGGGGGGGGAAGACAGATCCTAAGAACACAGACTTAGCCAACACATACTTCACACGCCGATCAGCAAATGAGAAACGTGTGATTGGTGTACACTCTCGAGACCTCCAAATCAAATAAAATCTCATTTTATTTGTCACATACACATGGTTAGCAGATGTTAATGCGAGTGTAGCGAAATGCTTGTGCTTCTAGTTCCGACAATGCAGTAATAACCAACAAGTAATCTAACTAACAATTCCAAAACTACTGTCTTATACACAGTGTAAGGGGATAAAGAATATGTACATAAAGATATATGAATGAGTGATGGTACAGAGCAGCATAGGCAAGATACAGTAGATGGTATCGAGTACAGTATATACATATGAGATGAGTATGTAAACAAAGTGGCATAGTTAAAGTGGCTAGTGATACATGTATTACATAAGGATGCAGTAGATGACATAGAGTACAGTATATACGTATACATATGAGATGAATAATGTAGGGTATGTAAACATTATATTAGGTAGCATTGTTTAATGTGGCTAGTGATATATTTTACATCATTTCCCATCAATTCCCATTATTAAAGTGGCTGGAATTGAGTCAGTGTGTTGGCAGCAGCCACTCAATGTTAATGGTGGCTGTTTAACAGTCTGATGGCCTTGAGATAGAAGCTGTTTTTCAGTCTCTCGGTCCCAGCTTTGATGCACCTGTACTGACTTCGCCTTCTGGATGCAGAACAGGCAGTGGCTCGGGTGGTTGTTGTCCTTGATGATCTTTATGGCCTTCCTGTAACATCAGGTGGTGTAGGTGTCCTGGAGGGCAGGTAGTTTGCCCCCGGTGATGCGTTGTGCAGACCTCACTACCCTCTGGAGAGCCTTACGGTTGTGGGCGGAGCAGTTGCCGTACCAGGCGGTGATACAGCCTGCCTTGATGCTCTCGATTGTGCCTCTGTAGAAGTTTGTGAGTGTTTTTGGTGACAAGTCGAACCTCCTGAGCCTTCTTCACCATGCTGTCTGTGTGAGTGGACCAATTCAGTCTGTCTGTGATGTGTATGCCGAGGAACTTAAAACTTACTACCCTCTCCACTACTGTTCCATCGATGTGGATAGGGGGGTGTTCCCTCTGCTGTTTTCTGAGGTCCACAATCATCTTCTTCCTGACACCACACTCCGAGGGCCCTCACCTCTTCCCTGTAGGCCGTCTCGTCATTGTTGGTAATCAAGCCTACCACCTGTGCTTTTCCTCTCAATGGCTGCATGTTTTTGAAGCACACATATGCCTTTGTCTCCTCACACCAATCCCACCACCAAAAAAAAAGGATAAAAGCATGGGCCATAGAAGGCTCATGGGCCTCCATGCTCTTATGAGCTCTGTAGGTGTATGTAGACAGAGGAGGTTATTAGTCACATGCACAGGGTCCAGATGTAATCACAGGGTACAGATGTAATCACAGGGTCCAGATGTAATCACCGGGTACAGATGTAATCACAGGGTCCAGACGTAATCACAGGGTCCAGACGTAATCACAGGGTACAGATGTAATCACAGGGCCACAGATGTAATCACAGGGCCACAGATGTAATCACAGGGTACAGATGTAATCACAGGGCCCAGATGTAATCACAGGGCCACAGATGTAATCACAGGGTACAGATGTAATCACAGGGTCCAGATGTAACCACAGGGTCCAGATGTAATCACAGGGTACAGATGTAATCACAGGGTCCAGATGTAATCACAGGGCCACAGATGTAATCACAGGGTACAGATGTAATCACAGGGTCCAGATGTAATCACAGGGTACAGTTGTAATCACAGGGTACAGCTGTAATTACAGGGTACCGATGTAATCACAGGGCCACAGATGTAATCACAGGGTCCAGATGTAATCACAGGGTCCAGATGTAATCACAGGGTCCAGATGTAATCACAGGGTCCAGATGTAATCACAGGGTACCGATGTAATCACAGGGTCCAGACGTAATCACAGGGCCACAGATGTAATCACAGGGTACAGATGTAATCACAGGGTCCAGATGTAATCACAGGGTCCAGATGTAATCACAGGGTCCAGATGTAATCACAGGGTACAGATGTAATCACAGGGTACAGCTGTAATTACAGGGTACCGATGTAATCACAGGGCCACAGATGTAATCACAGGGAAATTAGACAATAATATTAATAACTGTAGCAATGATAAATGTCCATTGGGGGGTGGGGGCCGGGTAAATGTTATATTCAGCAGCCTGATGGTCTGCGGGGTAGAGGCTATTGGCCAATCGGTTCGTTTTTGCAACGTTGCTCCTGAACTGCCCGAGTCATAGTGATGAAAGCGGGGAGAACAGGCCATGGCTCGGAATGCTGAGATCCTGCAACAGCTGTCCGTAGGTGTCCTGGAGGGCAGGCAGTGAGCACCCAAATGGTGTGTTCGGCAGAGGGTACCACCCGTACCAGGCTGTGATGCAGCCTGTCAGTATGCTGCATGGTGCTCTTGTGGTGCTCCTCTACAACACTTTGAGGGCCTTCAAGGACAGATTTCTTCAAAATCCTGAGGTTGAAGAGTCGCTGTCGTGCCCTTCTTCACCACGGTGTCCGTGTGATTTGACCGTTTCAGCTCGTCTGAGATGTGTACACAGAGGAACTTGAAGTTTTTGACCATCTCCAAGGCATTCCCGTTGATGAGGATGTGGGGTGTGCCCAACCTGGTTCCTTGAATGAGAGTTGTGCAACCAGCGCGACCAAAGGTTCTCCAAGAATGACTGGGTGTAGGCATTACCCACTGGACACAAACTGGTTGAATCAACGTTGTTTCGATGCAATTTGTCAACGTATTGCGACGTGGAATCTACATGGAAAATACATTGGATTTGAAAAAAGTAATCAACTGTTGTTTTTAGGGTGTAATTTCAACCACAGGATTATGTTATCATGGTAACCAAATTTCAACATAGACAAACCTTATATAAAATATGTTTCTTTTGTGAATTTAAAAAAACGTCAGATCTTCAACGTTATATCCACTATCAAAAAAAGAAGCAATAGGCCTGACAGCACCTCCTACTGGAGAACTGATCTATCTACAGCTACCCTTTGGTCTCCTATCCAGGGTTTTAACAAAGCCCTGCTTAGCTGTGGCATTTGTCACTGACTATTACCAATGTGCTATCGGGAAAATGATTGTTGAGAGATCTCCACTTAAAAACTAAATAGATTAACAGTTGCCAGCAAAGTCATTCCAAAGGGTTGGTTTACCTTTTGGGACGATTTAGGCCTTTTTTGCATTAGCAAAGTCATCAACAGCTTTTGTTTCAATTCAACCCAGAATTCAATTAAAAATAGACAATACAAGAGGCCTAGGATTTCAAGCTCTGTTTGATTTCAAATGTAATGATACTTAGTAATATTGAATTGTGTTTGGTTGTCAACGCAACCAAATATCAACATTTGAAGGAGATGTATCCCCTGATTGGATAGTTCCATCTGAGACACTGACTTAGTCTGGCTTTAATTCCACTTTATCTACAAATTAATATTTGATATGTTGGACTCACATCTCCATCTCAACCAAAAACGTTTCAGAATAAAATCAAATGTTATTTAAAGTGCATTTCAAGTGTGATTTGATTTAGCCCTATTCTATAACTTAGATTTTTGTTTGACAAGTCAACATTTACAGTGCATTCATCTTCAGATAGCTAGGTGCGACAACCACATATCACAGCATGTAACGCTTCTCGTTGGTGGAAGGAGAGGAGGACCAAAATTCAGCGTGGTAAGTGTTCATCATGATTTAATTGCAAAACTGAACACTACACAAAATAACAACGAAGCGAAAACGAAACAGTTCTACCAGGTGAACAGACACTAAACAGAAATTAAACACCCACAACTAAAATGGGGAAAACAGGCTACCTAAGTATGATTCTCAATCAGAGACAACGAACGGCACCTGCCTCTGATTGAACCATACTAGGCCAAACACATAGAAATATAACAACATAGAAAAAATAACATAGACTACCCACCCCAACTCAAGCCCTGACCAACCTAACACAAAGACATAAAAAAGGAACTAAGGTCAGAACGTGACACGGCAATAGAAAGTACATTTTCTCTCAATATCGTAGCTTCAGTATCAGTAGAGTCAGAGATATATGGTATTAAAAAAAATGTATTAATCCAGTGTCTCAGATGGAACTATCGAAGCAGTAGATACATCTCCTATAAATGTTGATATTTGGTTGCATTGACAACCAAACACTATTCAATATTAATTTTGTAACACTGTAAATAGGCTAAAGTTAAGGATATCTTACAAACTAACATTCAACCTTAAAACCATTCCCACATTTTGAGGTTAATGTGACTTTACATTTCTTCTTGTGTAATCATATAAGGCGTGCATGTTCAAGGTAGCATGCATAAGTCATCACATGTCTGTGGAGATCTTCACAATACCTGTAATAATTTTTTTCTACGGCTGGCCATGCTTTCCACCTGGCTACCCCTACTACAGTCAACAGCACTGCACCCCCCACAGCATCTCGCCCAAGCCTTCGCCATTTCTCATTCTCCCAAATCCAGTAAGCTGATGTTCTGAAAGAGCTGGAAAATCTGGACCCCTACAAATCAGCCGGGCTAGACAATCTGGACCCTTTCTTTCTAAAATTATCTGCTGAAATTCTCTTTCGTGTCGTCTGAGATTCCCAAAGATTGGAAAGCAGCTGCGGTCATCCCCTCTTCAAAGGGGGGACATTCTTGACCCAAACTGCTACAGACCTATATCTATCCTACCCTGCCTTTCTAAGGTCAACAAATCTAAAGTCAACAAACAGATTACTGACTAATTTCGAAACCCACCTCACCTTCTCCGCTATGCAATTTGGTTTCAGAGCTGGTCATGAGTGCACCTCATCCATGCTCAAGGTCCTAAACAATATCGTAACCGCCATGGATAAGAAACAATACTGTGCAGCCGTATTCATTGACCTGGCCAAGGCTTTTGACTCTGTCAATCACCACATCCTCATTGGCAGACTCGGTAGCCTTGGTCTCTCAAATGATTTCCTCGCCTGGTTCACCAACTACTTCTCTGATAGAATTCAGTGTGTAAAATCGGAGGGCCTGTTGTCCAGGCCTCTGGCAGTCTCTATGGGGGTGCCACAGGGTTCCATCCTTGGGCCGACTCTCTTCTCTGTATACATCAATGATGTCGCTCTTGCTGCTGGTCAGTCTCTGATCCACCTCTGCAAAAATCTCTGAAACTGGAAACACTTATCTCCCTCACTAGCTTTAAGCACCAACTGTCAGAGCAGCTCACAGATTACTTCACCTGTACATAGCCCATCTATAATTTAGCCCAAACAATTACCTCTTCCCCTACTGTATGTATTTATTTTTATTTTTGCTCTTTTGCACCCCATTATTTCTACTTTTGCACATTCTTCCACTGCAAATGTACCATTCCAGTGTTTTACTTGCTATATTTTATTTACTTTGCCACCATGGCCTTTTTTTTTTGCCTGTACGTCCCTTATCTCACCTCATTTGCTCACATTGTATATAGACTTATTTTTCTACTGTATTATTGACTGTATGTTTGTTTTACTCCATGTGTAACCGTGTTGTTGTATGTGTCGAACTGCTTTGCTTTATCTTGGCCAGGTCGCAATTGTAAATGAGAACTTGTTCTCAACTTGCCTACCTGGTTAAATAAAGGTGAAATAAATTAAATAAAAAAATAATCTGGCAGAATTTCGAATGGCACTTGCACCATGTACATTTAATGTCATCTCAGCTGCAATCCAGTTCGTTTGGTTCAGCTATCAGGTGAAGCACAGTGATAACACATTCATCTGTTGTATAAACAAACAAAATATCTGACATTGTATTCCTATTTGAACTTTGCCATAGACATTTGAGCGACAACTAAAATTTGGTTGTTTCGACGGTGGATAGTACAGTGATAACACAGTGGAAATTCAATTCACATCATTGATCAACGTCTCAACATCTGGGGTGGCAAAGTAGCCTAGTGGTTAGAGCTTTGGACTAGCAACCGGAAGGTTGCAAGTTCAAACCCCCGAGCTTACAAGGTACAAAGCTGTCATTTGCCCCTGAACAGGTCATTAACCCACTGTTCCTAGGCCATCATTGAAAATAAGAATTTGTTCTTAACTGACTTGCCTAGTTAAATAAAGGTAATAAAAACACACCAGTTATCACCCAGTTATCCACATTGAGATAACTTGCCCAGTGGCTAGCTCCCAGGGTGCATTTGCAAGCTCCAAATGACAAAAAGTCACCTTTATGTGAGCACCTCCCTTACTTAAGTCATACCACTACATTTTCCAACACTTGTCTATATATTGGCCAGTCCTTTGGCCAGTCCTTGTGCATGCCAACCATAAGTACGGATGTCATTACATTCATAAGGTATTATGCACATTCATAAGGTATTCAAAAGGAAACATATCAGACAGGATTACAAAGATGCGTTGACAAGAGAAGTGCACCGATGAGACAGGGCCAAACACAGCTCTGTTCGTTTTCAGAGCGCCACTGCCTGCCAAAAGACAACAGTTCCACCGGGCCCCAGCCCTGTGTGAGGACAGATAATGTCTAGGCCTGTTGAATCGTTATCTATGCAGCCTTTGGCTATCTCTCTCTGTGCCAGTTCCAACCCACACCCAGCCGTTCAGAGGAAGAAGAAAGGATTCTTACCTGAGATGCCCTGGGAGCATGGGTCGGTGCGATGGCGCTAGGCTAGTCCAACAACAACAACAACAGGAGCAGCATCAGTATGGCTGTAGTGACCTCTGTACACAGTCCTACTGTGTACAGCCCCGTTTAAACATGTGTCTTACCGACCCATACACTTAGGGATATGTGATATGCAACTATTATCATTTAGGAGATTGCTTTGTTGGGTTGAATGCAAACAATATATTTAATTCTCCAAGGAATGTGACCGAGGAAAAATATTGGCCAGTTTGGTAGAGTTTCCTGGAAACTTCCATTCATAGTGTCTAATACATACTGCACACTATGAAACCTTCCGTCCTTAGTGTCTAATACATACTGCACACTATGAAACCTTCCATCCTTAGTGTCTAATACATACTGCACACTATGAAACCTTCCATCCATAGTCTCTTATACATACTGCACACTATGAAACCTTCCATCCTTAGTGTCTAATACATACTGCACACTATGAAACCTTCCATCCTTAGTCTCTTATACATTTTCCACACTATGAAACCTTTCAAGTTGTATTTGTCACATGCACAAATACAGTGAAATGCCTAACTTGCCCTTCACAATAGTACAGAATTCAAAATCAAAATAGTATAGCAGAAAAAATGAGAATGTCAGCTATATACAGGGTCAGCTATATACAGGGGCAGCTATATACAGGGGCAGCTATATACAGGGTCAGCTATATACAGGGTCAGCTATATACAGGGTCAACTATATACAGGGGCAGCTATATACAGGGGCAGCTATATACAGGGTCAGCTATATACAGGGTCAGCTATATACAGGGTCAGCTATATACAGGGTCAGCTATATTCAGGGTCAGCTATATACAGGGTCCGCTATATACATGGTCAACTATATACAGGGTCAGCTATATTCAGGGTCAGCTATATACAGGGTCAGCTATATTCAGGATCAGCTATATACATGGTCAACTATATTCAGGGTCAGCTATATACAGGGTCAGCTATATACAGGGTCAGCTATATTCAGGGTCAGCTATATTCAGGGTCAGCTATATACAGGGTCAGCTATATACAGGGTCAACTATATACAGGGTCACCTATGTTCTAGGTCAGCTACATTCAGGGGTACTGGAGTAGTTGAGGTAGATACACGACCATTCAAAAGTTTGGGGTCACTTTGAAATGTCCTTGTTTTCCATGACAAACATACATGTAATGAGTTGCAAAATTAATAGGAAACAGTCAAGACGTTGACAAGGTTATAAATATATATATATTTTTTTATTGAAACTTTGCTTTCATCAAAGAATCCTCC
Organism: Oncorhynchus masou masou; assembly: GCF_036934945.1. NCBI lineage: Eukaryota > Metazoa > Chordata > Actinopteri > Salmoniformes > Salmonidae > Oncorhynchus > Oncorhynchus masou. The sequence goes on along the minus strand of NC_088229.1, from coordinate 10,414,076 downwards.
CTTTGCAGCAATTACAGCCTTGCAGACCTTTGGCATTCTAGTTGTCAATTTGTTGAGGTAATCTGAAGAGATTTCACCCCATGCTTCCTGAAGCACCTCCCACAAGTTGGATTGGCTTGATAGGCACTTCTTACGTACCATACGGTCAGGCTCCTCCCACAACAGCTCAATAGGGTTGAGGTCCAGTGACTATGCTGGACACTCCATTATAGACAGAATACCAGCTGACTGCTTCTTCCCTACATAGTTATTTCATAGTTTGGAGTTGTGCTTTGGGTCATTGTCCTGTTGTAGGATGAAATTGGCTCCAATTAAGCCCGCCCACAGGGTATGGCATGGCGTTGCAAAATGGAGTGATAGCCTTCCTTCTTCAAGATGCCTTTTACCCTGTACAAATCTCTCACTTTACCACTACCAAAGCACCCCAGACCATCACATTGCCTCCACCATGTTTGACAGACGGCATCAAGCACTCCTCCAGCATCTTTTCATTTTTTCTACGTCTCACGAATGTTGTTCTTTGTGATCCGAACACCTCAAACTTAGATTTGTCTGTACATAACACTTTTTTCCAATCTTCCTCTGTCCAGTGTTTGTGTTCTTTTGCCCATCTTAATCTTTTCTTTTTATTGGCCAGTCTGAGATATGGCTGTTTCTTTGCATCTCTGCCCAGAAGGCCAGCATCCCGGAGTCGCCTCTTCACTGTTGACGTTGAGACTGGTGTTTTGCGGGATTATTTATTGAAGCTGCCAGTTGAGGACTTGTGAGGCGTCTGTTTCTCAAACTAGACACTCTAATGTACTTGTCCTCTTGCTCAGTTGTGCACTGGGGCCTCCCACTCCTCTTTATATTCTGGTTAGAAACAGTTTGTGCTGTTCTGTGAAGGGGGTAGTACACAACATTGTATGAGATCTTTAGTTTCTTGGCAATTTCTCACTTGGAATAGCCTTCATTTCTCACTTGGAATAGCCTTCATTTCTCACTTGGAATAGCCTTCATTTCTCACTTGGAATGGCCTTCATTTCTCACTTGGAATAGCCTTCATTTCTCACTTGGAATAGCCTTCATTTCTCACTTGGAATAGCATTCATTTCTCACTTGGAATAGCCTTCATTTCTCACCTGGAATAGCCTTCATTTCTCACTTGGAATAGCCTTCATTTCTCACTTGGAATAGCCTTCATTTCTCACTTGGAATAGCCTTCATTTCTCAGAACAAGGTTATTTGTTTCTGGCCATTCTGAGCCTGTATTCAAACCCATAAATGCTGATGCTCCAGATACTCAACTAGTCTAAAGAAGGTCAGTGTTATTGCTTCTTTAATCAGTACAACAGTTTTCTAACATAATTGCAAAATATTTTTCTAATGATCAATTAGCTTTTTAAAATGAAATACTTGGATTAGCTAACACAACGTGCCATTGGAACACAGGAGTGAAGGTTGCTGATAATGGGCCTCTGTACAATATGTAGATATTCCATATAAAAATCTGTCCTAAAACAATAGTCATTTACAACATTAACAATGTCTTCACTGTATTTCTGATCAATGTGATGATATTTTAATGGAAAACAAACATTTGCTTTTCTTTCAAAAACTAGTACATTTCTAAGTGACCCCAAACTTTTGAACGGTAGAATATGTATAATAATAATATTAGTATAGTAATAGTAAACACTATAGCAGCAGCATAAGAGTTTGTGTGTGTGTGTGTGTGTGTGTGTGTGTGTGTGTGTGTGTGTGTGTGTGTGTGTGTGTGTGTGTGTGTGTGTGTGTGTGTGTGTGTGTGTGTGTGTGTGTGTGTGTGTGTGTGTGTGTGTGTGTGGGTGCGCGCGCGTGCGTGTACAACGTGTGTGTGGGACGTGTGTGTGGGACGTGTTTAACTATACTTATGGACTAGAAGTCCGCACAAGGACGGTAAACTAACAACAATTTCACCAACTGGGGTGGACAGCTTTTGTCTATCTGTTTAAAAGACTCATTGCTTTCAGATAGAATCTGTCTTGAAGCCTGTTGGTCCGAGACCTGGCACTCTGGCACCGTATGCCAAACGGAAGCAGAGAGAACACTCTACGGCAGGGGTGGCTGGGGTCTATTTTGGGCCTTCCTAAGACACCGCTTGGTGTGTACGTCCTGGCTGGGAGCCAATGATGTGCTGGGCTGTCTGGCGTCCACACCACTCTCTGGAGTGGGCGGTGCATCTTCCACACTAGGCAGTGATGCAACCAGTCAAGATGCGTCTGTAGAAGTTTTTTAAGGATCTGTACAGCCTCCTGAGGTCGTAGCCTCCTTCGCGGCTGCGCTGGTGTAGGAGAGGAGTGATGACGACACCGAGGAACTTAAAGCTCTCCACCTTCTCCACGGCGGCCCCATCGATGTGGATTGGGGTCTGCCCCGTTGTGTAGTTCACAATCAGTATCTTGGTCTTGCTGACTTTGTGTTGGAGATTGTTGTCCTGGCACCACACTGCCAGGTGTCTTGTTGCAGTTGCTGTTGGTGTTCAGGCCTACCACGGTTGTGTCATTCATGTGGTCCTGAATGGCGCAGCTAATAGAGCACGGTGCTCGCACAGCCAGGGTTGTGGGTATGTTTCCCAGGGTCACCAGTGTGTAAAATATGAACACTCGTTGCTTTGGATGAAAGTGCCTGCTAGATGGCATATGCAGTGCATTCAGATGTCTTCACATTTTGTTATGTTACAACCTTACTGTAAAATTGATTCAATAGTTTTTTTTTCACTCATCAATCTACACACAATAACCCATAATGACAAAGCCATAACAGGTTTGTGTTACAAATGAGGGCGGCAGGTAGCCTCGTGGTTAGATTCGTCGCATGTGACAAATACAATTTGATTTGATTTGGTTTGAATCAGGTTAGCTACAACTGTGGTTGGATTGAACACCTACAAGAGGGTAGATCTCCAGAAACAGGGTTGGAGAGACCTGGTTTACATGTAAATGTAAAAAGTTACCGATAATATACCCTCCCTTTAGAACACTAGATGGGAGTTTCCTATTGTATTGTATTCATATGTACATAGGTTGGCCACCTGATACCTCATATCCAAACTGCTAGATGGGTGGTTATTTCATGATAATGAATAAACCTGTCTGTGTTTATGTGAGTGAAACTATAATCTGCCTGGAAAATGAGTTTAACACCTCTGGGCTAGAGTAAGGACTCAGCGCCACCCCTTCTCCCACCTCACCCCTCCTCTCACTACTACTACCCTCAGACAGCAACCAAGACCCCTAGACTTTAACAGAAGTAATCCTCCTCAATGCAAAACTCCTGCCATTTACACCACTGTCATTTTTCCCGCCCTTAATAAATCCATAAATCCATTATTTTGGAAAATATGCCCACTTCAAACATCCCACACGCTCCTCCTTCACCAACACCCCCACCCACCACCTCTCAATCCCTTACTCCCTGTTGTTCAACCCCCTTAGCCTCCCCCAACCCACCGCGCCTAGCCCAACTACACCCTCTCCTCCTGCGAGAGCATGATAAACGCTCTCCAATATCCCTCCGGCATAAATCTTCCCTCCAAGTTGGCCACAAATATTTCAGCTATGCTGATTTATAGGGGCAGCCCCCCTGTTTCAGAGGCTAGGTTTGCATCGCTGCATGGAGATTGATTTCTTAGCATGCGAGAAGATGGCCGACGCTCATGAGTGCATAGTAAACAGACACGAGGGAGGACTGCATGTGGTTGAGCACCCCTGATGGGAGCGATATGAATGCACCTGTAAAGAGGGTCAGGCAGTAAAGGGGCAAATGAAGGACGGCCGAAAGGTTGAAGAGACGCTGCACCATACCGAGCAAGTGAAGCCCACCCAGATAGGTGAATCACATGCAACCACATCTACATTCTTAGCTCAACTCTGAGCATTGTGCTGGGTAAACACACAAGCTAGGTAAACACACAAGCTAGGTAAACACACGAGCTAGGTAAACACACGTGCTAGGTAAACACACAAGCTAGGTAAACACACAAGCTAGGTAAACACACGAGCTAAGTAAACACACGTGCTAGGTAAACACACGAGCTAGGTAAACACACGAGCTAGGTAAACACACATGCTAGGTAAACACACGTGCTAAGTAAACACACGTGCTAGGTAAACACACGTGCTAGGTAAACACACGTGCTAGGTAAACACACGAGCTAGGTAAAACACGTGCTAGGTAAACACACGAGCTAGGTAAACACACGAGCTAGGTAAACACACGTGCTAGGTAAACACACGAGCTAGGTAAACACACGAGCTAGGTAAACACACGAGCTAGGTAAACACACGTGCTAGGTAAACACACGTGCTAGGTAAACACACGAGCTAGGTAAACACACGTGCTAGGTAAACACACGAGCTAGGTAAACACACGAGCTAGGTAAACACACGAGCTAGGTAAACACACGAGCTATGTAAGCACACGAGCTAGGTAAACACACGTGCTAGGTAAACACACGTGCTAGGTAAACACACGAGCTAGGTAAACACACGTGCTAGGTAAACACACGAGCTAGGTAAACACACGAGCTAGGTAAACACACGTGCTAGGTAAGCACACGAGCTAGGTAAACACACGTGCTAGGTAAACACACGAGCTAGGTAAACACACGTGCTAGGTAAACACACGAGCTAGGTAAACACACGTGCTAGGTAAACACACGAGCTAGGTAAACACACGAGCTAGGTAAACACACGAGCTAGGTAAACACACGAGCTAGGTAAACACACGAGCTAGGTAAACACACGAGCTATGTAAGCACACGAGCTAGGTAAACACACGTGCTAGGTAAACACACGTGCTAGGTAAACACACGAGCTAGGTAAACACACGAGCTATGTAAACACACGAGCTATGTAAGCACACGAGCTAGGTAAACACACGTGCTAGGTAAACACACGTGCTAGGTAAACACACGAGCTAGGTAAACACAAGTGCTAGGTAAACACACGAGCTAGGTAAACACATGTGCTAGGTAAACACACGAGCTAGGTAAACACACGAGCTAGGTAAACACACGAGCTAGGTAAACACACGAGCTATGTAAGCACATGAGCTAGGTAAACACACGTGCTAGGTAAACACACCTGCTAGGTAAACACACGAGCTAGGTAAACACACGAGCTAGGTAAACACACATGCTAGGTAAACACACGTGCTAGGTAAACACACGAGCTAGGTAAACACACGTGCTAGGTAAACACACGTGCTAGGTAAACACACGTGCTAGGTAAACACACGTGCTAGGTAAACACACGAGCTAGGTAAACACACAAGCTAGGTAAACACACGTGCTAGGTAAACACACGAGCTAGGTAAACACACGTGCTAGGTAAACACACGAGCTAGGTAAACACACTTGTAGATGCATCAGATATCAGTAAGAAACAGTCACAATTACAGTGAATAATGGTATATGTTTCTTATTCATCTGCATTCATTAATAATGCATGTACCTCCTTTTCTCTAATGATTGATGCTATTGATGCTAGTGTATTTCAATTGCTCATTGTGCACTCAGAGAACCACATATTCCATTCAATATTCCATCCACAAACTATTCCCACCTTCAAGATTGACATCTTTTGTCAGAGAGAAAACACGCACACACAAATGCTCTAATTACAACACATACCCACCCTTCATGTCTTCAGCATGTCTGCAGAGCGTCTATCCCGGCCCTTCCACCCCACGCAAGCAGTTGTCTTCTCCCATCAGGCTTGGCACATACCAGGAGGTGAGGGCTTCCCGCTGGTGATGTCGTCTGGAGCACATTGCTGCAGACTGAAATAGGCTGCCGGTGCAGTGACATTTTCCATCTCATCTCCCACTGATACCCATCAGGTGCGTCCAGTCTAGCTTGTCAAGAGGCCTCCCTCTGCAACTGGGTCCTGGACTTCTTGACGGGCCGCCCCCAGGTGGTGAGGGTAGGCAATAACACCTCCCCAAGCTGACTCTCAATATGGGGGCCCCCCAGGGTGTATACTTCGTCCTCTTCTATTCCCAGTCACTATTAGGGCAGCAGGTAGCCTAATGGTTAGAGCGTTGGATTAGTAATCGTGTGATCGAATCCCCGAGCTGACAAGGTACAAATCTGTTGTTCTGCCCCTGAACAAGGCAGTCAACCCACTGTTCCTAGCCCATCATTGAAAATAAGAATTTGTTCTTAACTGACTTGTCTAATTAAATAAATAAAATCACGACTCCAACTCCATCATCAATTATACGAATGTTTTGACTGATATAGAGTGCATTTGGAAAGTATTCAGACCCCTTGACATTTTCCACATTTTGCTACCTTACAGCCTTATTCTAAAAATGATTAAATAAATGTTTTCCCTCATCAATTTACACAAAATAGTGAGTAGGCACCATAACGACAAAGAAATGTTTGAAAAATTATCATAAATAAAAAAACATAAAGACATTAATTTACATAAGTATTCTGACCCTTTGCTATGAGACTCAAAATTGTCCGTAGAGCTCCGAGACAGGATTGTGTCGAGGAATAGATTTGGGGAAGAGCATAAAACAATGTCTGCAGCATTGAAGGTCCCCAAGAACACAGTGGCCTCCATCATCCTTAACCAACAATGCAGTTCAGTCCACCTCTATTATGAACGCTAAGGAGGAATCAGGATGAGCCAACACTGGACCCGAGGTAAACAGAACCTTCAGGTGACCAAAAGCCCTGTCCACCCCAGCTGACCACTGCAGTCGCTCCGGTCCCCCCTTCAGCAAAGAGGTAATGGGAGCCGCTACCTGACCAAAGCCCCGGATAAACCTCCGGTAGTAGTTGGCAAACCCTAAGAATCGCTGCACCTCCTTTACCGTGGTTGAAGTCGGCCAATTATGCACGGCTGAAATGCGGTCATTCTCCATCTCCACCCCTGACTCAGACAGGCGGTACCCTAGGAGACGGACTGCTGGAAGAAAATACATTTCTCAGTGTTAACGTACAGGTCATGCTCCAACAGTCGACCAAGCACCTTGCGCACCAGAGACACATGCTTGGCGCGTGTAGCGGTGAATATTAGAATGTCATCTATATACACCACTACACCCTGAAAATCTCGTCTACAAAGGATTGGAAGACGGATGGAGCATTCATCAACCTGTACGGCATGACGAGGTACTCATAGAGCCCAAAGGTGGTACTAAATGCCGTCTTCCACTCATCCCCCTCCCAGATACGCACCAGTTTGCAAGCACTCCTGAGATCCAATTTGGTGAAGAAGCGCGCTCCATGCAATGACTCGGTCACACTGGCTATGAGAGGCAGCGGATAACTATATTTCACCGTGATCTGATTTAAACCTCTATAGTCAATGCACAGGCACAAACCTCCATCCTTCTTCTTCACAGAAAATAAACATGAGGAGGCAGGTGAGGTGGAAGGACGAATTTATCCCTGTCCCAGAGATTCGGTGACATGTGTTTCCATAGCCTCCGTCTCCTCCTGTGACAGAGGCAGTGCAGTGACTCCTGTGAAACCTGGGAAGCGCTGCGTCTACCAGGAGATCTATTGCACAATCCCCACGTTGATGAAGTGGTAGTTGAGTCACCTTCCTTTTACAGAAGGCGAGAGCCAAATCGGCACATTGAAGGAAGATGTGCATGGTGCAGACTGACGAGTTGGGTGCCTTACTCACCTGGGATGATCCACCAGTTCCCTGTCTGCTGCCTCGACTTCCTGGGGAACCTCTCCAGCACCGACCAACAGTGTGTCCTGGTAGTGCAGGAAACGGCCCCCCCTCCAGTCACCCTTAGAGCAGCACCTTCGAGCTCCATAGGTGTAGGATCGGAGGTGCTGTGGGATGGAATGGATGGACCCCGATTCGGACATCCTCGAGTGGCCAACAGGTTATCCTGCCGGATGGATAAATCCACCAGCTGTTCGAGGGTAAGGGTGGTGTTCCTGCAGGCCAGCTCCCGACTAACATCCTCACATAGACCACACCGGTAATGGTCGATCAGGGCCCTCTCATTCCATCCTGCGCTGGCAGCCAGGGTCCTGAAGTCCAGTGCGAATTCCTGTGCGCTCCTCATCCCTAGTAAGAGCGTCTGCTAAATGACTTAAATGTAAATGTAAATAGAACAAGCGTTCCCCCGCCGCTCTCCCCTCAGGTGGATGATCGAGGACCGCCCGGATGCGGCGGGTGAAATCCTCATAGCGGACCAACGCTGCGTCTAGACTTCCCCATTCAGCGTTGGCCCACTCAAGCGCTTTTTCCGACAGACAGGAGATGAGGGCGGACACGCTCTCGTATCCCGAGGGAGCCGGGTGGATGGTCGCCAGGTAGAGCTCCAGGAACCCCTGGCACCTGGCAGCCGTCCCATCATATGCGCTCGGGTGCGAGAGCCGAATCCCACTGGGTCCAGGTGACGGAGGGGTGGACAGCAGTGTGGGTTAGGTGTTGGTTGGGGTGAAGTTGATGGGGTTGTGGGAAAAACCCCTCTCTCCAATCGTTCCATGGTGAGCAGCACGCGATCCATGGCTGTGCCAAGATGTTGGAGCATCGTCGCGTGCTGCTGGACCCGTTCCTCTACTGGTACTGGAGGACTGCTGACTCCATATAAAAGGTGCGTGATTCTGTCAGGTGTCAGTGTGCAGAGGTGAGGACGGATTCAGGCGCAGGACACAGAACTGAGTAAAATAACGTACTTTACTCGAAAAATAAGCAACCAAAAATTCCACGCAGGGAAAACACACCATAACACAGAAGACTAACACTAAACAAGAAACAATCACGCACAAAACATTTATTTTATTATTATTTTATTTAACCAGGTAGGCTAGTTGAGAACAAGGTCTCATTTGCAACTGCGACCTGGCCAAGATAAAGCAAAGCAGTGTGACACAGACAACAACACAGAGTAACACATGGAGTAAACAATAAACAAGCCAACAACACAGTAAACAAGTCAATAACACAGTAGAAACAAGAAAGTCTATATACAGTATGTGCAAAAGGCTTGAGGAGGTTGGCAAAAAATAGGCCATAGGAGAGAATAATTACATCATGGGAACCAGAGGGTTAAATAGGGAAAATAATTATAACGTAATGGGAACCAGGTGTGTACAATCAAGACAAAACAAATGGAAAAAGAAACGTAGTTTGGTGGCAGCTAGAAAGCCGGTGACGACGACTGTCGAACACAGCTTGAACAGGGAGAGGCACCAACTTCGGCAGAGGTCGTGACATGACTGGAGTCTTTGACAGTTTTTTGGGCCTTTCTCTGACTTCTCTGCCTATTATATAGGTGTTAGGAAGCTTGGCCCCAGTGATGTACCTGAACCGTACACACTACCCTCTGTAGCGCCTTACGTTAAGATGCCGAGCAGTTGCCATACCAGGTGATG